>NC_055964.1:33873197-33880697 GCF_018492685.1 Alosa sapidissima | reverse complement strand
TTTCTCTTCTCCTCTCCACTTCTCCCTCTCCTTTCTTCTCCTCTCTATCTCCTTTCTGTCACCTGTCTATACTGTCACTTTTCTGCTTTTTTGCACTTCTGGTTAGAAACAAACTGCATTTTGTTGTCTCAGTACTTGTACTCTGTAGCCTGGCGAGCCAGACCCACATTAAAATGTAGGGTCTGGGCACTCACCGTTCGCAGTGCTCAGTCCGAGGGGCGGGATAATCAGTTGTCTTTCAAATTCCCTCTGCACGCAATAGGACGCAATAGGATATTTGTTTTCAAGTAGCAGGGAATTCAAGCCAAACCGTTGCAACTCTGCCATCAATCATTATGTTAAGCCCACCAAACGACTCTATACACGATTTCATTGGCCTGATTAAGTTTCGATTTCTGGAGCTCACAAGCCAACGGAGAGTTGCTAGACTAGCCATGCCGCTAGGGGCGCGTCTAGATTTCTAGGCTATGTACTCTGCACAATGACAATAAAGTTGAACTCCTCTCCTCTCCTCCTCTCCCCTCCTCTCCCCTCCTCTCCTTCTCTTCCCCTGTCCTCCCTTCTCCTCCCCTCTCCTTCTCCTCTCCTCCAGTCTCCTTCTCTTCTCTTCTCTCCTCCCCTCTCCTTCTCTTCTCTTCTCCTTTCTTCTCCTCCCCTCTCCTCTCTCCTCCCCTCCAGCTGTGCCAGAGCCAGGTCAGGGTCATGATAACAGGGTCAAAGGGACCGAAGTGGCCCATGGCTGAGTTTGGATAGTTGTTGATTTTCTTTGGTTGAGGGACAGAGGGAGTTAGCACATCAGCACGTCACAACACATCAGCACCAATCCACAATCTCCCCTCCTCAGGGACCTGTAATCATGGAGGTATTATATATAACTGGAGAGAGTGACTAAGTCTCGCCCCCATTCATTTCAATGGACCATGCTAGGCTAGCTACTTCAGCCAAAAAAGCATGAAATTGACCGCAGCCATCTTTATGAAAATGGCGTTTCATGGGTGTTCGTTTCCGGCACCAGCTAGAATTAGCCTATTAGGTTCCACGTTACAGACGGAGACAACGTAAGGTACAACGGTATGTCGTTGATGAAGATTCGACATTCCCTCAGAAGAAGTTGGGAACGCGCTTCACCTCGTTATAAGCGCAAATTTATAACATTTTGGGAATGGTGATAGAAGTTTGCCCTGTCTCTGAAGTCCTAGGTTATTTAATGTGATGTTCATATGTGATAATAAACAATGCAAATCAATATTGAGTCACTTTAGGCTACACAAATAATGATCCCTAAATGCTATTTGGACAGGTTGTATGCAATAGCCTAGGCTCAAACGAAAATGACTATAATTAAAGCGATGGTTCGGAGTAATTTCACCCTAGGGTCCTTTGCACCATGAACCCGGGCCAAACACCCTCCCAGAACGTGTTTTTCCTTGATCGAACCCTGGTCGAGTAGCGCTGTCAGAAACTAATGAGTTTCTGCAGTCGTGATGGAACCAACTTTTATCTCGTAAAATTACCCCACTAATAATGCCCTGAATGGTACGAAACTTCTACAGTAGTACAAATATGTTCTTTACTCATAAAACGAGGCATTGAAACGTTTGTAAATACACCAGGAGTTTATTTAAATAACACTTGCCTGATGGATGCTACTAACTGCTACTACTAACTTGACTGCGTCAACGTTACTTCCGTGATTTGGGAAAAGCCTGTAAAAGTCCTGGCAGGAAGCGATTACATCAAAGTTTTTTGGTATATCCAGTTTTTAATATTTTTTTTCCGAAGTGTTAGTGTTACTTAGTGTTAACTAATAATTGTTGCAAACTGGTACTACGAACAAAATATTAGTGCATTCCTGGATCTATATCCTTATGCATGCTTCATGTGTGTGTATGTATGTGTATGTGTGTGTTTGTTTGTGTGTGTGTATGTGTGTGTGTGTGTGTGTGTTTGTGTGTGTGTGTGTGTGTGTGTGTGTGTGTTTGTGTGTGTGTGTGTATGTGTGTTTGTTTGTGTGTGTGTATGTGTGTGTGTGTGATCTTCCTCCTCCTCCTCATCATCCTCATCATGGCCATGGTCATCCTCGTCCATGTTATCTTTATGGGCCCAATCAGTCCAAGCGGCGACTCTCACGCTGAAATATGCAGATAACTTATTATGAGCGTTTCAAATGAGGACGCACGCAAGTTTTGTAGTGGAGATATGCCAACTACAAAGCTCTTCAGATGAAATATACTCATTGTATGTGTGTGTGCGTGTGTGTGTGTGTGTGTGTGCGCGTGTGTGTGTGTATGTGTGGTTGGGAGGTGATGCAGGTTGGCAGGCAACATACTCCTTGTGAACCTTCCCACCCCTCTCTGGAGTCAGCACCTCAGTGGTGAACCAGTACACGCACGCACAAACGCACGCACACACACACACACACACACACGCATGCACACATCACACACGCACACACACACACACACACTGTAAAAAGCCCATTATGACTGCATGTCTTTGTAGTGGTGCATACAGATGGATCATTTGAAGGCCACCGTGGTTCTGAGGCAGTTAATTAGGCTAATGCAGCAGCCATTACGCACCGAACAGCCGATCACGCTGGAGAGGGGAGGAGAGGAGGAGAGACCAGCATCCCCCTCTCCTCTCTTCTCCCCCTATCCTCCTGTCCTCTCCTTCTCTCTTCTCCCTCTCTCTTTCTCTCCTCTCTTCTCCCTCTCTCTTTCTCTCCTCTCCTCCTCTCTTCTCCCTCTCTTTCTCTCCTTTCCTCCTCTCTTCTCCCTATCTTTCTCTCCTCTCCTCTTCTCCCTCTCTCTTTCTCTCCTCTCCTCTTTTCCCTCTCTTTCTTTCCTCTCCTCCACTCTTCTCCCTCTCCCTTCTCCCTCTCTCTCTCCTCTCCTCCTCTCTTCCTCTCTTTCCTCCTCCTCTCCTCCTCTCTTCTCCCTCTCCCTTTCTCTCCTCTCCTCTTCTCCCTCTCTCTTTCTCTCCTCTTCCCCCTCTCTCTTTCTCTCCTCTCCTCTTCCCACTCTCTCTTTCTCTCCTCTCCTCCTCTCTTCTCCCTCTCCCTTCTCCCTCTCTCTTTCTCTCCTCTTCCCCCTCTCTCTTTCTCTCCTCTTCCCCCTCTCTCTTTCTCTCCTCTCCTCCTCTCTTCTCCCTCTCTTTCCTCCTCCTCTCCTCCTCTGACTTCCCGGCTGCGTCTCCTCGGTGGCTGTGGCTGGATTTATGAGGGCGATTTGAATAAATCTATTAACCTTGATTAGAGAGGAGGCACACACACACACTCAAGCACAGACACAGACACACACACACACTCACGACTCTGGGATATAAAAAGACCAACCAGCATCACGCCATGGCTCGTCACGCCCTGGTGTCACTGTGAGAAAAGGATCTGGGCAGTGGTCAGGAGGACGCCAGCACTCTCTCTCCTGTGTGTGTGTGTGTGTGTGTGTGTGAACGCACTCTCTCTTTCTCTCTGATAAGAGGGTTAAGGCTGCCAGTCTTATGACGTCATTTTCTATATTTTTGATATGTTGCTGAGTATAACATAAACAGCAAAGAAAAGTGATTGATAATGACTGACTGACTATTATTGTGTTACATGCTTCAAATGTAAAGCACTTTGAGCTGCATTCTGTGTATGAAAGGTGCTATACAAATAAAGCTTTATTATTATTATTATTATTATGATGTGTGTGAACACCAGTGTTGGGGAAGTTACTTTTAAAAAGTAGTGTTGCTCGTTACTCGTTACTTCTCAAAAAAGTGACCCGTTACTTTACTTAGTTACCCTCTATGGAAAGCAACTTATTACGTTACTCGTTACTTTTACGTTACTTTTACGTTGCTCGACTTTAGGCAGAACCCAACATCTGTTCCTAAATGTGTAGGCCTACATAAAGTTCTACTATGGAGGACATAACAGGTATTTATTTTGTGCTCTTTATTATAAAAAATGCCACAAACAGAGCACTTGACAAGGAAACATTAGTCTATTATAGGCTTCAACACCACCACTAAAGCCCTATGAAACAATATCAAATAGCATAGCCTCCATACATCTTAAGGGCATATACACAAAATACATGAGGGCTTATTTAATGGCCTTATACTCTTTCATTAAACAGGCGTTCCTCCGAAATTTGGTGCAAAGCGCAGATCGTATCAGTAGGCTGGCAGTTGAGTTATACTGTACGACTGTGGACAAAATCAGGGCACAGTGTAGGCTACAACTAACACTCACATTCCTCCCCTTAGTTTCAACGAGTTCGAAGTAATGTGAATAGCTCCATCCCTCAGAAGTTAGTGTTGGCTGCGTCTCGCTTGCTATGATTGCTCTTCATGCCACCAGCCTCTGTCATGTACTGTGTGAAGCTATGATTGCTCTTCATGCCACCAGCCTTTGTCATGTACTGTGTGGAGCTATGATTGCACTTCATGCTACATTGCTACTCTGTCACATAGGCTGCAGTGTGGAGCTTGTGCCTATTGCGCAAGCGCGCAACTGAGAAAGCAGCGTCACTGTCAAATCTGTCCCTGGGAAAAGTAACATTGTGCAGATATGTAAAAGGAACTACGTTACGTTACCAAATTTTCAGTAGTAGCGCGTTACACTACTTTTTACTCGAAAAAGTAGTTACGTTACTGTAACTTGTTACTTTGTACCGCGTTACACACAACACTGGTGAACACACTCTCTCTTTCTCTCTGATGTGTGTGAACACTCTCTCTCTCTGATGTGTGTGTGTGTGTGTGTGAACACACTGTCTCTCCGGTGTGTGTGTGTGTGTGTGTGTGTGTGAACACACTCTCTCTTTCTCTCTGATGTGTGTGAACACTCTTTCTCCGGTGTGTGTCTCTCTCAGGTGTGTGTTGCCAGCCCCGCCCACAAGCTTACCTGAACCTGGGCACGGGGAGAACACAAACAGAAATCAGGCCTAGCAGGCCTAGAACAGCAGCTAGAACAGCATCTAGAACAGCAGGCCTACAACAGAACAGAAATAAGAGAGCAGGCCTAGAACAGCAGGCCTAGAACAGCAGCTAGAACAGCAGGCCTACAACAGAACAGAAATCAGAGAGCAGACCTAGAACAGCAGGCCTACAACAGAACAGAAATCAGAGAGCAGGCCTAGAACAGCAGCTAGAACAGCAGGCCTACAACAGAACAGAAATCAGAGAGCAGACCTAGAACAGCAGGCCTACAACAGAACAGAAATCAGAGAGCAGACCTAGAACAGCAGGCCTACAACAGAACAGAAATCAGAGAGCAGGCCTAGAACAGCAGCTAGAACAGCAGGCCTACAACAGAACAGAAATCAGAGAGCAGACCTAGAACAGCAGGCCTACAACAGAACAGAAATCAGAGAGCAGGCCTAGAACAGCAGCTAGAACAGCAGGCCTACAACAGAACAGAAATCAGAGAGCAGACCTAGAACAGCAGGCCTACAACAGAACAGAAATCAGAGAGCAGACCTAGAACAGCAGGCCTAGAACAGAACAGATCAGAGAGCAGGCCTAGAGGGCCGCCACACAGAGCCATGGTGTTGTGCTGTTGCCATGGTGTTGTGCTGCATCTCTGACATGTCAGCTGTTGCAGCTGCACTCCCACTTCACTCGTTCCTGTTGCGATCCCCTGCTCCCACCCCACCCTCTACTGCCCCTGCTCTACTGCCCCTGCTCCCACCCCACCCTCTACTGCCCCTGCTCTACTGCCCCTGCTCCCACCCCACCCTCTACTGCCCCTGCTCCCACCCCACCCTCTACTGCCCCTGCTCTACTGCCCCTGCTCCCACCCCACCCTCTACTGCCCCTGCTCTATTGCCCCTGCTCCCACCCCACCCTCTACTGCCCCTGCTCTATTGCCCCTGCTCTACTGCCCCTGCTCCCACCCCACCCTCTACTGCCCCCACCCTCTACTGCCCCTGCTCTATTGCCCCTGCTCTACTGCCCCTGCTCCCACCCCACCCTCTACTGCCCCAGCTGCCTACTGCTCCTCCAGGCTTCACTAATGAACCCATTGTCTCTGATAATTAGGCCATTAACCAGCTCTTGTAAGTGCCATTCATGCAGAATGCTGTAAATTACAATTGTTATACAGGGACTCATTAATCTCTCTCTCTATCTCTCTCTCCCACTCGATGTGTGTGTGTGTGTGTGTGTGTGTGTGTGTGTGTGTGTGTGTGTGTGTGCTTGTGTGTCTGTGTGTTTATGGACATGTGTTTGTGTGTGTGTGTGTGTGTGTGTGTGTGTCTGTATGTGTGTGTGTGTGTTTATGGACATGTGTGTGTGTGTGTGTGTGTGTGTGTGTGTGTGTGTGCTTGTGTGTCTGTGTGTTTATGGACATGTGTTTGTGTGTGTGTGTGTGTGTGTGTGTGTGTGTGTGTGTGTCTGTGTGTTTATGGACATGTGTTTGTGTGTGTGTGTGTGTGTGTGTGTGTGTGTGTGTGTGTGTTTATGGACATGTGTTTGTGTGTGTGTGTGTGTGTGTGTGTGTGTGTGTGTGTGTGTGTGTGTGTGTGTGTGTGTGTGCAGGTTCCATCTTCCCAGCGTACCGGCCGTCGGACACGGTGTTTAAGATCACCTTCTGGCTGGGCTACTTCAACAGCTGCATCAACCCGCTGATCTACCCATGCTCCAGCCAGGAGTTTAAGAAGGCCTTCCTGAGCCTGCTGGGGGCGGCCTGCCTGAAGCGGCACGCTGGCCGCCCACTGCCCCACGCCCACGGCCACGCCTCGCCGCTCGGCCGCCCGCACCACTCCACGCTCTCCCTGGCCGCTGACGGCCGTGCCACGCCCCGCCTCAGCGCCACCTCCTCGCTGGCGCTGTCCCGTACACCGTCGTCCCGCGACGGAGCCGATTGGTCAGCGGCGTGCGGAGAGGAAGGGGGAGGGCGGTCCGGCGGGGGCGCCGTTGGGGTGCGGGCAGCGGGGCTCTGCAGTAAGAGTCTGCTCAGGACATGCTGCTGCTTGGGGACGCACACACACACACACACGCACACACAACGGCCCGAGGCCACACACACACCTGCCAATAATGCCCTGCCTGTCATCAAGATCCACAAGCTCTCTCTGTGCGAAAATGGAGATTCTGTGTGAACACACACACACACACACACACACACACACACACACACAGACACACACACATTCAGTCAGTCAACTGACATGAAAGACACACTCTGAGGAGTGAACTCATCCAGATTCCAGAACTTGACCAAGCCACTCTGCTGGATGACCACATCACAGGATGTCAGCTGCGCTGAACACAATGGAACTGACCTGGCAGGGGAACTCCAAAGAACTTTCAGCTTCTCCTCTCCCCTCCTCCTCTCCTCCTCTCCCCTCCTCCTCTCCTCTCTCTTCTCCTCCCCTCTCCTCTCCTCTCCTCTCCCCTCCTCCTCTCCTCTCTCTTCTCCTCCCCTCTCCTCTCCTCTCCCCTCCTCCTCTCCTCTCTCTTCTCCTCCCCTCTCCTCTCCTCTCCTCCCCTCTCCTCTCCTCTCCTCTC
>NC_055964.1:33858197-33865697 GCF_018492685.1 Alosa sapidissima | reverse complement strand
GAGCAAGGCACTTAACCCAGAGTTGCTCTGGGGAGGATGACCTTTGGAATATAGTTGACATTTGTAAGTCACTTTGGATAAAAGCCTGCTAAATGAATACATGTAGATGTGAATCTGAGTTTACTCTATGGTAGCTGTAATACATGTAGATGTGAATCTGAGTTTACTCTGTGGTAGCTGTACTCTATTGAATACATGTAGATGTGAATCTGAGTTTACTCTATGGTAGCTGTACTCTGTTGAATACATCAATCTGAGTTTACTCTATGGTAGCTGTACTCTATTGAATACATGTAGATGTGAATCTGAGTTCACTCTATGGTAGCTGTACTCTATTGAATACATGTAGATGTGAATCTGAGTTTACTCTATGGTAGCTGTACTCTATTGACTCTATTGAACTGGGCCGACCCCACACCTTGAGCTGCTCCATCATTAGCCCAATTTGTGCCACTGTTTGTGCCAGTCTGCCAGTCCATGTGCCAGTCTACCAGTCCATGTGTCAGTCCACCAGTCCATGTGCCAGTCTACCAGTCCATGTGCCAGTCCACGTGCCAGTCTACCAGTCCATGTGCCAGTCTACAAGTCCATGTGCCAGTCTACAAGTCCATGTGCCAGTCTGCCAGTCCATGTGCCAATCTCCCTGTACCAGGCTGTGCCCATGTGCCAGTCTGCTTAGAGAACACAGAAACGAAATGTGAACACACCTGATGCCACACAGGTAAGCAGTGCTTCACACACAGAGCCAGGCCCACTTCAGGGCTGGATGTTACTGCTAGCCTATATTAATGCTATAAACCTATGGATAACATGGCCACCACAACAACTATACTGTCACTGTCACACACACACACACACAAAGAGAGGAAGACTCCATCCTCAGACTGTCTCTCTCATACTCACACACACACACACACACACAAAGAAAGACTCCATCCTCAGACTGTCTCTCTCATACACACACACACACACACACACGTGCACACTGAGACTCTGTCCTCATGTTGTCCGGTGGGGTCTCCATGGAGTGTGGTGGTGATAGTGGCGGTGGTGGTCTCTCTCTATCGGATGCTATCGGAGACTCATGTGCTTCTAAAAGGGGAAGCCTGGCGGCCTATCTCTGGGGAACGGAAAAGTACAGTGGTGCCGTGCAGCGCGTTCACCAGCGAGCCCCATAGATAGCTCTGGTATTGTGCACGTGCCTTTTTCCTGTATTTATCAGCCGACTGACAAACCAAGGCCACGCAGAGCCTGAGTCCGACCGGGGGGCTCACGGACAGTTCTCACGGGCCGCCACAGGCTCAGCCCGACTGTAAGGTCCAGTAAAAAACAGAACCAGAGGCAGAAGCTTACACTCACACACACACAGAACCAGAGGCAGAAGCTTACACACACATAGTGATGGAATCTCATACCATTTCAAATGTTAAATATTTATAGAATATTAGCAGAATGATGCTTAAGGGTGAAGGTATAAGCGCACTTTAACCATGGGCGGATTATGAACTTTTGGGCCCCTGGGCCCAGATGTATTAAGGGCCCCCCACTAATTGTCGTATATGTGGGAGGGGGGGGGGGGGGGGTTTCGCGGTCCTCCCCAGAAATTTTTTAATTTGTTTGATGTGATTTCCTGTATTCTGGTGCATTTTGGGGATGGCTAATACTAAATTCAATCAGATTCATAGCCTACATCCTGATTTGTTGATATTGAGGCAATGATTCCATGCAAAGGCTTGGGCTTTAACACTAGCCTGCCTCTGTTTACCGCCATCCACATACATTCAGTGCCATAGCCGTGTACAAAATTGATTAGCTGTTCGCTGCAGTAATTGTTCCTAATTGACTAGACAGTGTGTAATGTAGTTAAAATGAAAACTCATTCTTTGTGTTTATTAGCTGTAATAATTTGTTTTGTTTTGAATGAGCCAGGATATTCTGGACATCATTTATGTTATATATTCTTGCATGGTAATGTCCTCTGTGTATTGTGTGTGTATTTGAAGTAACCACTAGACTGGGTGTGCACATCTTGAAGGGTCTCAGATAGCTCGTTCACATCCTCCGGAGGGAGATAGGCCTATGCTTTGACACAAGGTCACTGGTGTTCTGCTGTTGAGCGTAGGAGGCCGATGATTCAGCACGCTCAACCGGGGAATCCTCAGATCTCGGCGAGATGGATTCGTCTGAGACGCTGCACCGCGTGGGAGGAGACTCTGCGGCGCGTTTACACCCTCTGCGTTCGGCTCGCAGCGATTACAAAGCCTCTAAAAGTGAGTACCAAGGCTGGCGCGTCTTAATTGGGATGCTTACGTAACATAAATCTGCTGGAAGGCCCCCCCTGCTGACGTTAATTATCTCGTGTTTCGAGCGTTAATTATCTTGTGTTTTGATTATGGTTAATGAGAGGCTGGAGAGAAACGCATGAGCTACGGCTGCGTTGTAGCAAAAGTCTATATTGCCCTCTTGTGTTTGCTTTTGATTACTGCATCTGTGCACTACCAGGATTTCGTGCTACACATCACGCGTAAAAAGATACGTTTAGTAGTACAGAGTTGTTTATTTCATTATCACATTTCACATGCCGTAAGACAGATATTTTTTAAAGCACAGAAAACACCCAGAGACGTCGAGTCTTTGTTCATTTTTTTTAATACTTAAAATCATTTTTAGTAACACCTATGGGAAGCAGAAGCTTTCTGATCTCCCAGAAAGCCTCTCTACATCCCAGCAGTCTACAAAACAGACACCGTCAACAGTACAACCTCAACAGTGATGGCAAAAAGGGGAGCAACGACAGAGTCCAAATCAGAATTCAAAAAATGAGGAGGTTCCTACAGAAGCCCTCTCTGTCCCACTCACTGACTGACATCACAAACTAGCCTGCAGAAACGGACGGACGGACAGACAGACGGACCAACCAAGGGACTGGAGAGCTCTGGGGGGGAGGGGCCAGATGAGCGCCACTCACCAGGCGTAGCGTGAACCACAGAACTCAGGTTTACAGAGAGAAAGAGAGAGAGTAGGTTTGTGTGGACGTGTGTGTGTGTGCATGTGTCAGAGAGAGCGTCTCTGTGTCACATGTGTTTTTAGCACAAGCTTGGAAAGGACTGATTTGTTGACCAAAGGTAATGTATGTACAAACATGGCATGTGAAGTGTGTGTGCTGTATATGGATGTATGTGTGTGTGTGTGTGTGTGTGACAGCTGCCCGTGACTGCTCCACCCCTCAGGTGCCTCACACACACATGGAGAGTGAGAAGAGTGTGTGTGACGCGCTGGAAGAAGAGCATTGGAGGAGGTGACATGGCATCCTTGTGACGTGACGTGACGTGAAGTGGGAGGTGGGGAGAAGCAAGCCTAATCAGAATACACACACACACAGGTCTCACTAGCACAGCAGGCATGCCACACAGACCAGATGAGGTTAGAGACACACACACAGAGTTCACACACACACACACACACACACAGCGGCCCCCTCAAGAGCGGCTATGGGCCAGACCTATCGTACATGTGTCTCAGAACTGGACAGTACAGTCCAGAGGCAGCAGCTGTGTGTGTGTGTGTGTGTGTGTGTGTCTTACAGCTTGTGTCTGTGTTGAACCCACTGTGGCTACAAAGCAGAGTGATGGAGGTTTTCTGTCATGTAGAGCAGCAGGGTATGTGTGTGTGTGTGTGCTCGGGTGGCCTGTCTCGTCCCAGACACCAGACAGGAAGGATAGCACCTGGTACAGCGGGTCGCTAGGAGCAACCACCATGGCTGTCAACACCAATAAAAGAGTGGGTGTTGGAGAACAGTTGCCATAGCAACGTTCTTCCTTTGAGAGACAGAGACAGAAGAGATAATGAAATACCCCCCCCCCCCCCCTCCTCCAAGAGCTGTGCTATTGGTTCATCTGTAATACTGTATTGTGTGAGTGAATCTGTATTGGGTGAGTGATTCTCTGCACTGTAATACTGTATTGTGTGAGTGAATCTGTATTGGGTGAGTGATTCTCTGCACTGTAATACTGTATTGTGTGAGTGATTCTCTGCACTGTAATACTGTATTGTGTGAGTGATTCTCTGCACTGTAATAGTGTATTGTGTGAGTGATTCTCTGCACTGTAATAGTGTATTGTGTGAGTGATTCTGTATTGGGTGAGTGATTCTGTATTGGGTGAGTGATTCTCTGCACTGTAATAGTGTATTGGGTGAGTGATTCTCTGAGTGATTCTCTGCACTCTAATAGTGTATTGGGTGAGTGATTCTCTGCACTGTAATAGTGTATTGGGTGAGTGATTCTCTGAGTGATTCTCTGCACTCTAATAGTGTATTGGGTGAGTGATTCTCTGCACTGTAATAGTGTATTGGGTGAGTGTATAATATCGTATTGTGTTGCCTCCTTGTCCAGCAGACTCAGTGGCATGAGAAGAGGTGGAGCGGGAAGCGAGGGCTGGTCTGTTTATAGCCGCGGCCACAAGTGGGCATCGGCCATGAGCTCTTTCAGTGGGCATCGGCCATGAGCTCTTTCAGTGGGCATTACCCATGAGCTCTTTCAGTGGGCATGGGCCATGAGCTCTTTCAGTGGGCATTGGCCATTAGCTCTGTCAGTGGGCATCGGCTATAAGCTCTTTCAGTGGGCATTAGGGGCCCACTCTCAGGAGGGTGAGGAGCGGAGACGCGCAACATGAGCGAAGGACGGAGGAAGACCAGAGATTGTTAGCAGACCAGCTGACCCCAGATCTGCTCAGAGGACAACCCCAGTAGTGAGCTCTGCACATGGCTGCAGGCTAGAGGACGCCCTCTAGAGGACAACCCCAGTAGTGAGCTCTGCACATGGCTGCAGGCTAGAGGACGCCCTCTAGAGGACAACCCCAGTAGTGAGCTGAAGGAGGTGCTATTCTCCTCCGTGCAAATTTGTGCGCGTCCAAGACGTTAAATATAATAAATACTGTATCTGTGTGTGGAAGGGCACGCGTGCATGTATGAATGTGTGTGTGTGTGTGTGTCTGGGTGTGTGTCTGGGTGTGTGAGCTTTGAGGGGTTAGCTGTGCATCCCGGGTAATGTACACAGGACATCACACAAACACACACGCACACACTGAAAATCTGAGGGATGAATGGCAAATAACTGCTCATGATTTACTCAACTATTTCAGAAGACATAGAGATAGAGAGGGAAACCGAGAGAGAGGGAGAGAGAGAGGAGACAGAGAGAGAGAGAGGGAGAGAGAGAGGTGACAGAGAGAGAGAGAGGGAGAGAAAGAGGAGACAGAGAGAGAGAGAGGGAGAGAGAGAGGAGACAGAGGGAGAGAGAGAAAAGGGCTACGGATATCAGGTGTCGTGTGTGTGTGTGTGTGTGTGTGTGTTGGAGGAAGGAGCAGAGATGAGCATTCAGGGGGAGACGTGTGTGTGTGTGTGTATGTGTGTGAGTGTGTGTGTGTGGTTGTGCTTGGAGGGATCCCAGTGTTGGTGCAGAGTGGAGTGGAATGGGGGGGTGTTGGGGGGGTGCAGTTGGGGGGGTCCTCACCCCATCCCCCCCCCCCACCCGTTATGAAGGGCGCCCCACTGCTCAGCCCAGGCTGGTGATGTTGGCACGCCCACCAGGGGGCGCCACTATGCGCTGGGTGGTGCGGCGAGGAATGTTGTCATCCACCTGGGCACCTGGCACACACAGGACGAGAAGCAACATGACAACATGCTCCCAAAGCACCGATACACATGAATCTGTACACACACACACTCACATACATACATGTACGCACACACATGCGCACGCACACACACACACGCGCATACACACGCACGCGCACACACACACACACACAGACACGCACATACACACACACACACACACACTCACATACATACATGTACGCACACACATGCGCATACATACACACACACTAGGCCTGTGGGATATGAGGAAAACTGTGATGTGCGATAAAGTTGTTCAATATTGCAATAACAAGGATATGACAAAATGTAAGTGATAAATGAACAAATACTGAAGCGTGCATATTAGCTATACAGTTCCTGTCCTTCCGCCTTAATAGGTTCACTGTTAATAAAGGCCCCTGACACTGAATAAACTATGAAACTCCAAACATGCTGTTTGTTGAACAGATGCAACATATGCACGGAAGGCTCTTAAGCCTTTTGTTATATTCCGCTCCATACATGATCACTCCGACACTGAATATCTTGTTTGCCAAATAATAACAATTTTGACACACAAACAAATCCTTTTTTATCGTAACGTTCTTATTCACTAGGTGCAACACCCAACCGAGTCCCTGTAGACACTAATTACATTAACAACAGCAGCAGCTACAAACTCCACCGGAAACAAACGAGCTGGGTAAAGGGCCTTCCATACATAAACCCACTTGGATATGAATATCAAACCAAATAAAAGTATCAATAACACATTATGACTATGAGAAATGAAACTTTACTTGACAGTATTGACATAAGAGTGACATGACACTGTCACAAACACATGACACTGTCATGACACATCAACCCTAACCCTAAACCTAACCTTAAAATTAAATTAAAGTTTTAAACCACTCTGTGTCTTTTTTACAAGCTCCTCTCTTTTATTTTATTTTCTTTTAACTTTTATTTTATTCTGTTTTATTTATTTTATTTGACTTTTAGATGGGATTAGTGGGGTGGGGACAACTGGCCAGTGCATAATGGTCCAAACAACCACTCACCAAAGCAAATTTTAATTCTAATTTCCTAACCCTAACTTGTCATGAGAAATCCGAATGACACTTAATGACAGAAGCGTTATGTCATAAACGTTTACGACTTGTTTATGACACGTTCATGACAGTGTCATGTCACTCTTATTTCAATACTCTGTCAAGTAAAGTGTAACCAATGAAAGTTACATTTTGTAAATAAACTGTACGAAAATCATTGTGATTTATTTTTGTGTGTAACCACATTTGGGTCCAAGTTTGAGTCCGACCCCCTGCGGTCATATCCCGACCCCACCCATCTCTCTCTCCCACTCAATTCCTGCCAATCTCTTTACTGTCATAATAAAGGCAAAGATAGGCCTACCTACTACACACACACACACACACACAAACACACACACACACTTACCGGACAGGCTGAAGCCAGACTGGTGGAGGTTGCGGACTGGCTGTGGGGTCTGTTTGACCGGAGACGTCTTTTTGGAGGTCACTGGGGTCATGACCTTTGGGGTGACGGTCACCTCACACACCGGTCCGTCATAGAGACCGCGAGGAACACCCCTCAGCTCAGCCAGCTGCACACACAAAGGAAACGATTAAACACACACACAAACACACACAATGTTCAAAGATACATGCATACACACACACACACACACACACACACACAGACACACACATGTTTAAAGACACACACACACACACACACACACACACACACACACACACACACCCTGCTGCGAGCCTTTATCCTCTTGTAGACGTTGTCAGGGAAGGGTTTGCGGGTGACGTAGCGTCCGCAGCC
>NC_055964.1:33850697-33853197 GCF_018492685.1 Alosa sapidissima | reverse complement strand
GTGTGTGTGTGTGTGTGTGACTGTTTGTGTGTGTGTGTGTGTGTAGGTGTGTGTGTAGGTGTGTGTTTAGGTGTGTGTTTAGGTGTGTTTGTAGCTGTGTGTGTAGGTGTGTGTGTGTGTGTGTGTGTGTGTGTGTGTGTGTGTGTGTGTGTGTAGGTGTGTGTGTGTGTGTGTGTGTGTGTGTGTGTAGGTGTGTGTGTGACTGTTTGGGTGTGTGTGTGTGTGTAGGTGTGTGTGTAGGTGTGTGTGTAGGTGTGTGTGTGTGTGTGTGTGACTGTTTGTGTGTGTGTGTGTGTGTAGGTGTGTGTGTAGGTGTGTGTTTAGGTGTGTGTTTAGGTGTGTTTGTAGCTGTGTGTGTAGGTGTGTGTGTGTGTAGGTGTGTGTGTAGGTGTGTGTGTGTGTGTGTGTGTGTGTGTGTGTGTGTGTGTGTGTGTGTGTGTGTGTGTGTTTAGGTGTGTTTGTAGCTGTGTGTGTAGGTGTGTGTGTTTAGGTGTGTTTGTAGCTGTGTGTGTGTGTGTGTGTGTGTGTGTGTGTGTGTGTGTGTGTGTGTGACTGTTTGGGTGTGTGTGTGTGTGTAGGTGTGTGTGTAGGTGTGTGTGTAGGTGTGTGTGTGTGTGTGTGTGACTGTTTGTGTGTGTGTGTGTGTGTAGGTGTGTGTGTAGGTGTGTGTTTAGGTGTGTGTTTAGGTGTGTTTGTAGCTGTGTGTGTAGGTGTGTGTGTGTGTGTGTGTGTGTGTGTGTGTGTGTAGGTGTGTGTGTGACTGTTTGGGTGTGTGTGTGTGTGTAGGTGTGTGTGTAGGTGTGTGTGTAGGTGTGTGTGTGTGTGTGTGTGACTGTTTGTGTGTGTGTGTGTGTGTAGGTGTGTGTGTAGGTGTGTGTTTAGGTGTGTGTTTAGGTGTGTTTGTAGCTGTGTGTGTAGGTGTGTGTGTGTGTAGGTGTGTGTGTAGGTGTGTGTGTGTGTGTGTGTGTGTGTGTGTGTGTGTGTGTGTAGGTGTGTGTGTAGGTGTGTGTGTGTGTGTGTGTGTGTGTGTGTGTGTGTGTAGGTGTGTGTGTAGGTGTGTGTGTGTGTGTGTGTGTGTGTGTGTGTAGGTGTGTAGGTGTGTGTGTGTGTGTGTAGGTGTGTAGGTGTGTGTGTGTGTGTGTGTGTGTAGGTGTGTGTGTAGGTGTGTTTGTAGCTGTGTGTGTGTGTGTGTGTGTAGGTGTGTGTGTGTGTGTGTGTGTGTGTGTGTGTGTGTGTGTGTGTGTGTGTGTGTGTAGGTGTGTGTGTAGGTGTGTGTGTGTGTGTGTAGGGTACCTCTTCTGGTCGGCTTAGCACATGTCCCTCTGGTCCAGTGATGCCCAACTCCAGAATCCGCTTTTGCTCCTAATGTGAACATACATCAGAAAACATGAGAAACATACACACACACACAAACAGTCACACACACACACACACACACACACACACACACACACACACACACACACACACACACACAAACACACACACACACACAAACAGTCACTCACACACACACAAACAGTCACTCACACACACACACACGCACTCACACTTACCTCAGCGATGATGTCACCATTCTCAGCATGTACCTGGGCGATGGCCCCCAAATCTCTGATCACACTGAACACCTCATACATCTGCAAGGAGGTGTGTGTGTGTGTGTGTGTGTGTGTGTGTGTGTGTGTGTGTGTGTGTGGTGGAGGGGGGGTGGGGGGCAGAGGGAGAAAGGGCAAGAGAGAACCATTAGTTCAATCACTTTTCAACGAAATCTGACCTAGATACATACCCTGTATTATTCCTGCATTATAGCTGCATTATATATTATAGGACTTCATTAGATAGATAGATAGATAGATAGATAGATAGATACTTTATTGATCCCCAAGGGGAAATTCAAGATCAATTCAATTATAACTGCATTATGACTGCATTATGACTGCATTATGACTGCATTATGACTAAATTATACCTGCATTATGACTGCATTATGGTTTGTGTGCAGTGCAGATATTAGCCAGGCTAATGCAGTGTCTGACGCTTCATCACTCAATGGTGCAGGGCCGCACATACCTGGGCATCCGAGAGCTGGAAAATGTCCTTGTAGGCCAGGTAGATGAGGAAGGAATTCACACCTGGGGAGACAGAAGGGGGGCAATAACTCAGAAGAAGAGAGGTGGCTGGGAAGAGGTAACCCTCACATCACTGGCTGCTGGGGAACCATAATCCTAACATCACTGGCTGCAGAGGAACCATAACCCTAACATCACTGGCTGCAGGAGAACCATAACATCACTGGCTGCAGGAGAACCATAGTGTCCCTACATCACTGGCTGCAGAGGAACCATAACCCTAACATCACTGGCTGCAGAGGAACCATAACCCTAACATCACTGGCTGCAGGAGAACCATAACATCACTGGCTGCAGGAGAACCATAGTGTCCCTACATCACTGGCTGCAGAGGAACCATAACCCTAACATCACTGGCTGCAGGGGAACCA
>NC_055964.1:33840697-33843197 GCF_018492685.1 Alosa sapidissima | reverse complement strand
AAGTGTTGGCACGTATGCCATGGTACCCACTGATCATGGCATCTCTAGGGTCTAAGTGTTGGCACGTGTGCGGTTGGCACGTATGCCATGGTACCCACTGATCATGGCATCTCTAGGGTCTAAGTGTTGGCACGTATGCCATGGTACCCACTGATCATGGCATCTCTAGGGTCTAAGTGTTGGCATGTGTGCGGTTGGCACGTATGCGCTTGGCATGTGTGCGGTTGGCACGTATGCCATGGTACCCACTGATCATGGCATCTCTAGGGTCTAAGTGTTGGCACGTGTGTGGTTGGCACGTATGCCATGGTACCCACTGATCATGGCATCTCTAGGGTCTAAGTGTTGGCACGTATGCCATGGTACCCACTGATCATGGCATCTCTAGGGTCTAAGTGTTGGCACGTGTGCGGTTGGCACGTATGCCATGGTACCCACTGATCATGGCATCTCTAGGGTCTAAGTGTTGGCACGTGTGCGGTGGTGCCCACTGATCATGGCATCTCTAGGGTCTAAGTGTTGGCACGTATGCCATGGTACCCACTGATCATGGCATCTCTAGGGTCTAAGTGTTGGCACGTGTGCGGTTGGCACGTATGCCATGGTACCCACTGATCATGGCATCTCTAGGGTCTAAGTGTTGGCACGTGTGCGGTGGTGCCCACTGATCATGGCATCTCTAGGGTCTAAGTGTTGGCACGTGTGCGGTTGGCACGTATGCCATGGTACCCACTGATCATGGCATCTCTAGGGTCTAAGTGTTGGCACGTGTGCGGTTGGCACGTATGCCATGGTACCCACTGATCATGGCATCTCTAGGGTCTAAGTGTTGGCACATATGCGGTTGGCACGTATGCGGTTGGCATGTGTGCGGTTGGCACGTATGCCATGGTACCCACTGATCATGGTGGTGCCTCCTGCCAGCGCGGCGCGGGTGCCCTGGTAGAAGTCATCGGCGGCGGTCATGCCCCGGTCGGGCATCTGAAAGCGTGTGTGTACATCGATGCCCCCTGGGATGAGCATGCGGCCGTGGGCTTCTATGATCTTCACTCCGCCAGGGACGATCAGGTTCTCCCCGATCTGTCTGAGGGAGGAGAGGTAAAGAGACATTAGGGTGTGTGTGTGTGTGTGTGTGTGTGTGTGTGTGTGTGAGCGTGTGAGCGTGTGTGTGTGTGTGTGTGTGTGTGTGTGTGTGTGAGCGTGTGTGTGTGTGTGTGTGTGGGGAGGAGAGGTACAGAGATGATAAATGATGCTGCTTGTAGGCAGAGGTGGCCAGTCCGCCTTCAGAAAGTAAAGGTCCTGCCAAGTATGGCTTCTACCTGTGCCCTTATGCTAACACAGGTGGCATCACTAACACCTGGCTGAACAGGTGTTCTAATTAGTGAATGGTTGGACAAACATGTGGTTGGACTGTGTTGGACTTTATGAAGCTTACCTCAGATTATAGGTTTGGCATGAGCACAGACTATGGCTTTCACCTGTACAGCAGCAGTGGTCAGATGTGTGTGTGTGTGTGTGTGTGTGTGTGTGTGTGTGTGTGTGTGTGTGAGCGTGTGTGTGTGTGTGTGTGTGAGCGTGTGTGTGTGTGTGTGTGTGTGTGTGTGAGTGTGTGTGTGTGTGTGTGTGTGTGTATGTGTGTGGCACAGCCAGTGTGTATCAGCGCTTTGCTGTGGGCTTGACCAATCATGCAGTGTCTGGTGCAGGTGTCATGGTCATGATTGACAAGCGAGGCGGCGTGAGAGACCTACTTGATGACCCCATCCTCCATATAGATATCAGCCAGGAAGGACTGGTCATCGTTCACTACCCTCGCCCCTTTCATCAGGAGACGCTCACTCTGAGAGAGGGAGAGATGGAGAGAGAGAGGAGGGAGGGGAGATAGAGAGAGGGAGAGATGGAGAGAGAGAGGAGGGAGGGGAGATAGAGAGAGGGAGAGATGGAGAGAGAGAGGAGGGAGGGGAGATAGAGAGAGGGAGAGATGGAGAGAGAGGAGGAGGGAGGGGAGATAGAGAGAGGATGGGAGATAGAGAGAGGGAGAGATGGAGAGAGAGAAAGAAAGGATGGGAGATAGAGAGAGGGAGAGATGGAGAGAGAGAAGGAGGGAGGGGAGATAGAGAGAGGGAGAGATGGAGAGAGAGGAGGGAGGGGGAGAGAAAGAAAGGATGGGAGATGAAAAGAGAAAGAGAGAGAATTAGCATAGCGGCATTGTTCCGTTGTCTTTTTCACTGGGTGAGCGTGAAATAGAATTACTCTGAAATAAAGCTCTTCTTTGTTTTCTGTCCTTGCATGGGTCTGTGTGAGTGTGTGTGTGTGTGTGTCTGGTTCTGCCCAGCAGCTCCATATTAGCTTGCTCAACAGATGTGAGATAAGACGGTGATTCCATTCTGGTCTGTCATCACATTGTTTCGGGCCTCCGGCCAGACACTTGGGAATGTGAGGAGCACTCAGAGAACCAGACACAGGAGCAGACTGAGGGTAAGACACACACACACACACACAC
>NC_055964.1:33820697-33830697 GCF_018492685.1 Alosa sapidissima | reverse complement strand
AAAAGGTTCTTGAACAAAAATAGGCAGTGCAAGAACAGATATAGAGGGAAGGGGGGGGGGGGGGGTCATTGAAGTGGGGCTACCTGAAGAGTCTGGACTCTCCCTTCCGCTCCCCTCGAATCTAAACAATCGTGTGTGTGTGTGTTTTTGTGTGTGTGTGTGTGTGTGTGTGTGTTTGTGTGTGTGTGTGGTGTGTGTGTGTGAAGTCTGGTCCTGTTTAAGAGGATCTTCTCTGACACACAGATTTGTCTTCCCCCTTAGGCACACACACACACACACACACACACACACACACACACACACACGCACGCACGCATGCACACACACACACGCACACGCACACGCACACGCACACACACACGTATACATACACACACACATACACACACTCTCACACACACACACACACACACACACACACACACACACACCCAGTCACACACACACACACACACACACACACACACACACACACACACACATAGTCCTCATATGACCTCACAGGGAGCTGTCCTGTTACATGTCAGAGCAGTCACTGAACATCAGAGATCCCATAAAACACACCCACACACACTCTCACACACACACTCTCACTCTCTTACATACACAAGCACATATTCCCTATCTCACACACACATCACAATCTCATACTGTATTACTCATAGACTCCAGGCTGAAGCTCCATAAAACACACTCTTTCTGTATACTGTACTGTTCACACACACACTCACACACACACACACACACACACACACAAACACACATACACACACATACCATGGGATGATGTGGGTACCCCACCAAACTGTACTGTGTGCGTGCGTGTGTGTGTGTGTGTGGTTCTATAGTGGGAAACACAGTCCCTCCCGTACGGTTCTATAGTGGGAAACACAGTCCCTCCCGTGCGGTTCTATAGCGGGCTTCCAGCACCAACCCACACAAACAGCAGAACTCCCGCTAAGTCAAGAACTCAAAGCCACTGACACCCACCACAGCAGCTAAACTAAACACACACACACACACACAGCATGCATGTCTATCTCTGTCATACTCACACCCACCCAGTGTGTGTGTCAATGCCTGTCAGCTGTCTGCAGAGGGGCAGTGTCTTGAGCACAGCAGTCATGCTGTGCACACACAGACGCACACACAGACGCACACGCACACACACACACACACACACATATGGATATCACCACCATCCTCAGCAGCCCTTGCTGAAGCAGATCTCAACCAGGTTACACACATGGCAATTATCCCTGGGCAGAACAGATTCAGTTACTCTCTGTTTAGACCTCACAGAGAGAGAGAGAGAGAGAGACAGAGAGAGACAGAGAGAGAGAGCAAGAGAGAGAGAGAGAGATAAAGAGAGAGAGACAGAGAGAGCAAGAGAGAGAGAGAGGGTATCATCCCTACGCTTCATGCCATGTAATTATTTGGACGTTGAAAAACGATTAGGCTGACCTGTGACGGTGTAATTAATGGTAATTACTGATGACCATTGATCAGCAGGCAGCAGGAGTCAGCAGTCACCAGAATCCACAAGCATTAGAGCTATTCATATGTGTGTGTGTGTGTGTGTGTGTGTGTGTGTGTGTGTGTGTGTGTGTGTGTGTGTGTGTGTGTGTGCATGTGTGTGTGTGTGTGTGTGTGCGTGTATGTGTGTGTGTGTGTGCGTGTGTATGTGTGCATGTGTGTGTGTGCGTGTGTGTGTGTGCGTGTGTGTGTGTGTGCGTGTGTGTGTGTGTGTGTTTGATCAGGCAGCAGTCACCACCCAGGAGCAGTAGAGGAATGCCAGAATCCCAGAGCATTAGAGCTCTACACTACACAACTCACACGTCTATGCTAACATAACCAGTCAACATGATGATGGCCATTATTAGCCTGTGTGTGTGTGTGTGTGTGTGTGTCAAGTGGTTCTGTAGCATGTATAAATGTTAGCCTTCACACAGCATTTGTCCCAGTGGGTGCCATGACGACACTGGAGCTCCAGGCTGTGGCGAGGAGACTGCAGTGATGAAAGCTCACGTGCTGTTTTAGCTCTAAAATATCCCTGCCTGCCTGCCTGCCTGCCTGCCTGCCTGCCTGTCTGCCTGTCTGTCTGCCTGCTGTTCTACTTGACCACTTATATTCCTCTCTGATTAGACCGGTGCGGAACACTTTTATACTCAGAATCCTTTCTGTGATTCAGCCCATGTTGTTCTAGAATTAGAACATCAATCTCTTATTTAGTTTGCGTTCTTAGCACTAGAACGTCCCTCTCTAGTTCAGTGTGTGAGGTTCTAGCCCTAGAATATCTCTCAAATATCTTTTTGTTTGTTTTGTTTTTGTTGTTCTAGTAATGGAACTTCCCTCTCTGGTTGTGTTCATGTCGTTCTAGCATCCCTCTTTGGTTCTGCTCATGTCGTTCTAGCAGTGGAACATCCCTCTCTGGTTCTGCTTATGTCGTTCTAGCACGGAAACGTCCCTCTCGTTCAGCTTGTGTGGATAGGAGTGGTGTGACCTGCTACACGCGTCTGTAGCCACAGATCCTCCAACATGGCAGCTATTGCTTCTACACACACACCTTGCAGAGAGCCCTTTAATCACTGCTAGTGCTTTGGCAGAACAGTGACAGCCCGCTCCAGCACTCCTCCTGCGGCTCCAGAGCATCCAGAGAGAGCTGTGCCTTCCAGCCCACCCAGCTGCTGAGCATTCCTCATGCAGTCCTCATGCAGTCCTCATACAATCCTCATACAATCCTCATGCAATCCTCATGCAATCCTCACGCAATCCTCATGCAGTCCTCATACAATCCTCACGCAATCCTCATGCAGTCCTCATACAATCCGCATGCAATCCTCACGCAATCCTTATGCAATCCTCATACAATCCTCACGCAATCCTCACGCAATCCTCATGCAGTCCTCATACAATCCGCATGCAGTCCTCATACAATCCGCATGCAATCCTCATGCAATCCTCATGCAGTCCTCATACAATCCTCACGCAATCCGCATGCAGTCCTCATACAATCCTCATGCAGTCTTCACGCAGTCCTCATGCAGTCCTCACGCAGTCCTCACGCAATCCTCACGCAATCCTCATACAATCCTCACGCAATCCTCATACAATCCGCATGCAATCCTCACGCAATCCGCATGCAATCCTCATACAATCTGCAAGCAATCCTCACGCAATCCTCATGCAGTCCTCACGCAGTCCTCATGCAGTCCTCATGCAGTCCTCACGCAATCCTCATGCAGTCGCGTTCTGTTTGGGTTTTGCGAGAGGCTTCTGAAGCACCATGTTGATTGGCTGAGGTAGTTTATGCCGTGTCTGTGTCACTGTGTTTGTTTCCCACTAACAGAATTTACAGAGCCAGACACAAGCTTTTATTTTTTGACTGTTAAACACTGTATTGAGAAGCAATGTAAGGAGCAATGTAAGGAGCAATTTGTTAAATTGGAGGGAACCTGTGAAAGTTTATTAGAATAACAGACCACACCTTTAAGAGCCTGGCACAGGGAAGAGGTGGTACAGAGCGGGCGCAGAGCTAAAAAAAAACGGCACAGAGTTGACTAGACTGGTCACGGTACACAGCGGGCACCCAGTGGGCATGGAGCTAGTACAGAGTGGGCACAGGGTTACTACTGGGCTCACAAGCTCGATGGTGTTTTATGCCCCCAACGTCGTCTTCCAGGCAGCGCTGCCACCATCGACTTAAAGGCACCTTATCCTAAACCTAACCCCAACCCTAACCTTAACCCATGCCTAACCATTGCGCCTTCCAGGCAGCGCTGCCTTGAAGAAAACGTTGGGGCAAAACACCAAGAAACGGCTCACTGGGGCGGACACTGTACGGGCACAGAGGTGGCCTGGCACAGAGCGGGCTGAGGGTTTGTCAGCTTCTTCCGGCTGTGGGCAACACTGACAGCTGAATTCGAGAGTAACACACCTCTCTGCTAGAGTCAGGCATGCTTCTAGAATCAGACATAGCCTACACCTCTCTGCTAGAGTCAGACATGCTTCAGCCCTTGGCCACAGACACGCTTCAGTTGCTGAAGAGAGATGCTCTGGTGGGAGCATCCTCTCCTGGGTGCACTCCTGTGTAGGCTAGCCTATATGCTGGTCAATATCCCTCTTTGGAGAGGATAGGGCTGTTGAGAAATAAGATTGCAGAGCGTTTTACGGTGCTCATCTTCAGCTCGTTTTCGTTCTGAGCTCACTGAAGCAAAACCTCTCTCGTGCTCGCTGCTATCATCAAAGGACGTGGGATGCATCCATTGACCTACTTTTCAAAAGAGGATTTTCATCCCGCTCCTCCAGAGACGGTTCTCTTCATTTGACATGGTTATCAAACCAGTAGGCTGCCGGGCGGTGGGGGTGGAGATACAGCCTATTGTATGAAAGGGCAACGCTGGCTTTTTGGAAATATTGCAGGGCAAAACAGCATTAAGTCGTTGTAACTGCGCACAAATAAGATTTAAGAAATTTCCAGGAATATCCGGTGGTTGATCTTGAATTAAGATGTGATGAGTGATGAGGCAAACCAGCCCTACCGAATGAAATGGCACAAAGCTAATCGTTCCAGCAGTCATACATGGAACGGGCGGATCAATTGTGCTGCCTCTTAACGACACACCAGTCCACACAACATTGATCCATTAACGAACAAATCAAACGGGCATATTCGTTCACAGGGCAATGTCAAATGACTTTGAGTGAGATTGTGTAACTCGTTCCCTACAGACAAATAGGACACCTCAGATATTTAGGCTGGTTATGGTAATGCAATCGTGTATTATAATAAGGAGAGAAAAATCGGCACCTTGCAACACCATTCTATATGCCCGTGTAATGCTTGTTGAATAGCCTCGGGGTCGCATTATACACATTTGGGTTTAATTAGTGCTGAAATGTGCGACCCAAGTGACACTGTCCTGTAGACATCGTTTAGCTGGCGTCGTGCAAAATCAAACGTCTAGTTAACATGAAGTGAATTAGAAGCAGACTGCGACGTTGTAGCACTATCTCTGCTCTTTGAGGTTAATCCTCTAGCTTGACATTCGGCAGCACTGATTGTAGGTTGACGTTACACCGCGCGCGTCCGACTGACAGTCGATAGATTTTTTTCCCCCCCTAGGAAAAAAGAGAACAACTATCTCCTTACCGTGATGCGGGGGATGTTTTTCTTGCCCTGGTACCCGGACATCTTGCTGGTAGATAGTGTTCGTCACCTCTCAGGCGTTAGCCACAAACCGCTAGCTACGGGAAGAATTGATGCTGAGAGCCTCCGCTGCTAGAGAATAGACGACGCCCAGCGAACGTGACACCCGTTGTCTCTCAACCCTAAAGAACAGCGACAGGCTGGTGGCAGTAACGCTTCGCTTCCACCGAGTAGGTTAAAACTGGCTGCTTTGGAGAAAAATAAATTGCTCGTCTCAGTGACAGCCTTCCCTCACGTTTCAGCGCTGCGCGAGCCAATTTAGACAGTCGCCGACAGGGAAAGATTTCAGGGCCACCGTACATGCGCAGTGCCCCGCCCAGCTCAATAGACGGCCACCCGGCTACATTCATTTTATTATAGGCTACAGCGAGCTGGTAGTTTTCTTATGCACTATTTTTTTTGCACTTTTACATTTTGGTGTTTTTTATGGTGCTTTTTAGAACCATTCTCATTATTTGGACACAATGATTCCACCGGCTGAATGGTTGGTACTTACCCTGCAGGCAAGCGCAGCCGAGATCACAAAGGCATGCATTAAACATGCTTTATTAATGAACAATATGCCACTAATAAGGGGCCATGCACCGCCGATGTGACAGGAATCCAGTTGCACAGTTAGCAATTTAGTATTTTAGTGTTCTAATAGCCTATATTTTATAAGCGTTTGGTGACTGGATTGGAATACTCAGCCCATTTGGGTAGCAATATTCACCACTGCATGAATGGTTTGTATGTAGGTTACTACATAGGCTACAAGTATTGCTGAGATTATATCTTCATTGGTAACAGATTGACAGCTTTGCTTAAAGTGCAGCAAGGTCTGAATGTTCTGTTCCTGAAATTCAGAAATGTCTGAATATACAACCTGAGAGGAGGTGTATGAATGTGCTCTGACTGCTACCCAGTGTTGTTGTGGTCAGACTGAGCTGGAGAGGTCTCTCCTCTCCTCCACCCCCTCACCCAACTCCCACTGGCCACTCACATTAGCCAGGCATGGTACACATGTCAGGCAGCCTCCTCTCCTCTCCATGCTGCTCCCACCCCCACTGCATGCAATCTCAGAACACCTGCCTGCAGCCAATCACATCCATGGAACACTCAGGCCCCTCCCCCTCAGCATCTGATGTTGCCATGGGAGACCGGCTGGGCTGCCAGGCAGTGGGAGAGAGGCTGCTGTGCTTTGTGTGGCTCCCTCCAAGCGCTGTGACCAGAGTGCAGAAAGTGGCTCTTTGAGGATGGTGCTGGGAGGATGGTGCTGGGGCTCTGGGAGGGTGGCTCTGGGAGGATGGTGCTGGGGCTCTGGGAGGGTGGCTCTGGGAGGATGGTGCTGGGGCTCTGGGAGGATGGTGCTGGGGCTCTGGGAGGGTGGCTCTGGGAGGATGGTGCTGGGGCTCTCAGTAGTAGCACAGCGGCCGAGAGGCCCAGTATGCAGCATCGGGGCAGGGGGTCTGGAGAAGGGTTGAGTCTGGGCACCTTTATCAAATGAGTGTGTGCATCATAACAAGCCAAAGACACAGTGTGACTGTTGGCAACACACACACACACACAAACTGAACCCATCTTACTAATGTAATGTGATTTATGTGAATGTGATCGAGACACCGTGTTAAACCAGGACACTGAAATAAAGAACACAAAATATGAAAGAAAATAAATGGCGATATAAATACTGGATCATGTACTGTATGCCCAAGATTTCTTCCTGTAGATGTTTCCCCCTCTTGGCTCCAACACAGATCCCCCTGCACCCTGACATGTTATAGTGAGAGTGAACAGTACCCAGTATAGCCATCGGGAGGCAGTGGCGAGTAGACTCTCTGGGTGGGAGAGGTCTGAGCTGGTTACATGCGCTCAGATGACATCAGGCCCAGATCTGGCCCAGCGGTCAGCAGGTGTTGGAGTGGGCCTAATAGTCCTCCTATATTCAGCAGGTGTTGGAGTGGGCCTATTAGTCCTCCTATTCAGCAGGTGTTGGAGTGGGCCTAATAGTCCTCCCCTATTAGTCCTCCTATATTCAGCAGGTGTTGGAGTGGGCCTAATAGTCCTCCTATATTCAGCAGGTGTTGGAGTGGGTCTAATAGTCCTCCTATTCAGCTCAGTCAGCAGGTGTTGGAGTGGGCCTAATAGTCCTCCTATATTCAGCAGGTGTTGGAGTGGGCCTATTAGTCCTCCTATTCAGCAGGTGTTGGAGTGGGCCTAATAGTCCTCCCCTATTAGTCCCCTAATAGTCCTCCTATTCAGCTCAGTCAGCAGGTGTTGGAGTGGGTCTAATAGTCCTCCTATTCAGCTCAGTCAGCAGGTGTTGGAGTGGGCCTAATAGTCCTCCTATTCAGCAGGTGTTGGAGTGGGCCTAATAGTCCTCCTATATTCAGCAGGTGTTGGAGTGAGCCTAATAGTCCTCCTATATTCAGCAGGTGTTGGAGTGGGCCTATTAGTCCTCCTATTCAGCAGGTGTTGGAGTGGGCCTAATAGTCCTCCCCTATTAGTCCGCCTATATTCAGCAGGTGTTGGAGTGGGCCTAATAGTCCTCCTATATTCAGCAGGTGTTGGAGTGGGCCTAATAGTCCTCCCCTATTCAGCAGGTGTTGGAGTGGGCCTAATAGTCCTCCTATATTCAGCAGGTGTTGGAGTGGGCCTAATAGTCCTCCTATATTCAGCAGGTGTTGGAGTGGGTCTAATAGTCCTCCTATTCAGCTCAGTCATGTGCAGTCGAGCCCACTGTGAACTCATATCATTGGAGACAAACATTCACTTAGGTTGACATACACACACCACACACAGAGAGAGAGAGACAACAGGGCCAGATTGCCATTTAGATTATTGTACCTTTTAATGCAAACAGCATGAGAGGTGCCATCACAGGTATAATAAATAATAATAGCTTATTCATTACACGTCTTACACAGGAAGTCCGAGACCGGATAAAAGCATTAAAAAAAGCTTTGGCTGAATGACATCTGTCTCTGAACACAGAGCGAATTCTGTCCGGTGAGTAGCTAGGACCCAAGAGGAAAATGAAGCGTTGTTGTCCTTGTGAATAGGAGAGGTCGAGAGGAGCCACACTCTGACCCTGTGCTGGGTTCTCAAAACACACTCTCAGGCCTGCCACACCTATGAGCGGTTCTCTGGAGAACAGTTCTCCTGAAGCGGTCCATGCCAGATATCTGCTCTCTCTGATCACCCCCCCACCGCCCTTCCCCTCCCCACACCATAACACCAGACTCCTGCGCCTCCTCTCAGACGTCTGAGTGCTCCTCCTGTCTGCTAAATTCAGTCAGTCCTGGGAGATCGATTCAGAGGTTCCTGGGTGTGGTGTGTAGTGTGTGTGCAGTCCAGGAATAGTCTGTGAGGAGTGTGTTAGCAGTGAAGCACAGGAGTGTGTGGAGGCGTTGGTCTGAGGGGCACAGCAGTCTGAAGAATTACAAACAACTTCTGGAGCTCATCTTAATCATCAGACAGACAAACAAACACACAAATAAGCAAACATCACAAGTCAATTATGATTTACACAAAAAAGTTCCATTTTGATGGTGACCTTTTGAACCTTACAGGATATTCACTGCTTTTTATTTATCTAAATTACAAGTCACATCCTCAGACACAAACCAAGGCAGACTGTGTGTAAGACTTGCGTATGTTCACACAATCCCATGTCACTTACCAGTTAGGAAGTTTACTATTAATGAAACTGATTGAAGTGTTAAGTGTTAAGTGTTAAGTCCATGTGGAAAACTCTATAAAAGCTAGATTGCTGCAACACTACTATGCAACTTTGGGCAGCCGTGGCCTACTGGTTAGCGCTTCGGACTTGTAACCGGAGGGTTGCCGGTTCGAACCCCGACCAGCAGGCACGGCTGAAGTGCCCTTGAGCAAGGCACCTAACCCCTCACTGCTCCCCGAGCGCCGCTGTTGTTGCAGGCAGCTCACTGCGCCGGGATTAGTGTGTGCTCACTGTGTGCTGAGTGTGTTTCACTAATTCATGGATTGGGATAAATGCAGAGACCAAATTTCCCTCACAGGATCAAAAGAGTATACTTAAACTACGTGCGTAGAAGTACACCTGCACACTATCACTATGAAAGTGTTGTGATGAGTGCTGCTCTGAGACTGGTGTTGAGTGGACACAGTCTGCTCTGATAGTGGTGTTGAGTGGACGCAGTCTGCTCTGAGATGGATGTTGCACCTACTGGTCACCTGTGGTCCTGCGGTACACAGGACTGGTCAGGGTGAAATCCCTCTACGCTGGACTCTAAACATGATAAGTTACTGCAGAATGAGCAAAATACACTTACACCACTAGCATTGTACTTGGTTCAGTTCTGGGGACATTGTATGTAATCATGAACAAAAAAACCCTGATATTTACATTAGAAGGTAAATTGCAACTTTGCATTTACTGTTTACTAAAATGATTGAAATGATAAAGAAAATGCATTTAGGCACAGATACAAAAAGGTACAGAGATGTCAATTGAAGCGCCTGTATTGAGTCGCTCCAGATGACATCCGTTTCATATTTTACACGAGGCGGGATCGTCGTCCTGTTCCATGCAGTTCCCGTGACAACACCACAATAAACCATGCACCAGCGGAGACCCACTGAGGGCCAGGAGTCATGCTTTCCCTGTCCGCAAGTTTACCCATAATCCCACTGTAACAACACACACAGGCACGCACACTCACATGGTATCAGAATCACACACACAAGCGCACAAATACACCACTGCAGTCGCCATGCACCTATGGTGATAACTACACTTTGTCCTTACACTTACACTGTCTCATAGCAGCC
>NC_055964.1:33760697-33815697 GCF_018492685.1 Alosa sapidissima | reverse complement strand
TAGTCGTGTTAGAAACCTACTGTCAAATTTGAGGCATGTCAAGAGTTGGCTTTGAATCTATTATGCTTTTTAGTTAATGCCATATTAGGTTAAAATGTGTGAAATGGCAAAGTGAAACATTTTCTTGTCTAAGTTTAATCTTGTTATGCTAGCGAAAATGTTGCCAATGTAACCTAAAGTAAGTGCCTCTCTTTTTCCCTCCCTCTTAAACACGTCCCTGTTCCATAGCCACGACGCTGAACTACAACCTAGTAGTAACAACAGTAAGTAGGCCTAGCTAACTGCCAGCAATCAGCATAGAAAAGTAGCTTTCTTCACATGTTAGGCTTATGTATAATATGATATAGCATTGACGGTCCTAAACCCTCCTAAAACCCATTGCACTATCACGCTTGTCAAAGTTTGGCAGTGACGTCGGCGGCAGCGTTTGATTGATTGATTAGTTCACTTTTTCAACATTTGGGTCCCTGGAGATGTGACAGATCAGGACAGGTGTAACTTGAACTGTTTTAATATATTTTCATGATTTGATGTAGCTTACCTAATATTTGAGGCATATTGAAACAATAATAGGCTATTTTATAATAGGTCTACTTTAAATACATTCATTTTTATTCGTATACATTTCATCTTATTCTATAAACCGTTAAGATGTATGTGGCTTGAATGAAGGCAATGTCTATTTGTTTGTTACAAATACAACTCCAGCAGTTCATAACTAGCCTATTGTAGCTTATTTTAAAATGAAAACGTGGGTAAATCATCATGAATTTGTTTGATTTGGCTATGACTTGACTTGACTTGCTTGACCCAAGCTATGACTTGCTTGTGACTTGCACATGTGTGACTTACTCCCACCTCTGGTGTGCAGGCTTTAGTGGCCTTACCTGTGTAGTGTGTAGTGTGCAGGCTTTACTGGCCTTGCATCTGCAGTGTGCAGGCTTTAGTGACCTTGCCTAGTGTGCAGGCTTTAGTGGCCTTGCCTCTGTAGTACAGTGACTTTTTGAATAAAAGCATTCAATTCAATTCAATCTAATTCATTAACGTTCATATGATTTGTGCGAATGGTCATGAGATCTGTTTCAGGGGTCCAGTGTGGACAAGGACCACTTCGCTTCTGAAATTGCAAACGTGGGTCTGGAAGGAGATTATATTACACATTTTAAATTGAAACCAGAATAGCGTTGTGCAGAATAGCACAAACCAAATAACACCTTCTAACAGACCCAGTTTAGAGCCATGTCTGTGATTCTGGCCCTGTGCTCTAGTGGTGGCCATGTCTGTGATTCTGGCCCTGTGCTGTGCAGACAGTGGCGGCCATGTCTGTGACTCTGGTCCTGTGCACTACAGACAGTGGCGGCCATGTCTGTGACTCTGGTCCTGTGCTGTGCAGACAGTGGTGTCCATGTCTGTGATTCTGGCCCTGTGCTCTAGTGGTGGCCATGTCTGTGATTCTGGTCCTGTGCTGTGCAGGCAGTGGTGTCCAGACCTGCGTGATGAATCTGTCTGAGGTTATAAGGACCCCGGGCCAACACAGGCGCTGGTCAATGCACACAAGAGAGCACTCACCAGGAGATTTGATCTGCTCTGACAGAAACTGCCACTGGCAGCAGCAAGTGTGTGTGTGTGTGTGTGTGTGTGTGTCTGAGAGAGGGAGAGAGACTCACTTTGGAGGGATGTTCTCAGGCCGGCTCGACCAGTCTGCTACCCAGTCTGCCCCCTTGTTCATGAGGATGTCCTCCTCTCTGTCCTTCTCTGTAGAATCGTCGTCAGACTGGACAGGCCAGGGAAGAAACACATAAACACACACATACCTCAAATACCTATGTGTGTGTGTGAGTGTGTGTGTGTGTGTGTGTGTGTGTATGTAAGCATGTGTGTGTGTATGTGTGAGTGTGTGTGTGTGAGAGAGAGAGAGATAGAGAGAGAGTGTCTGTGTGTGTGTATGTGTGTGTGTGTGTATGTATGTGTCTGAGTGTGTGTGTGTGTGTGTGTATGTGTGTGTGTGTGTAAGCATGTGTGTGTGTGTGTGTGTGTGTATGTAAGCATGTGTGTGTGTGTGTGTGTGTGTGTGTGTTTGTGTGTGTATGTAAGCAGGTGTGTGTGTCAGGGTTTCCGTTGTCCGGTAATTACCGGACATTGGCCGGAAAAAAAATTAAATGTCCCGACAAAATTAAATCTCTCCGGTCAAATTGGCCGATTGAAATTGGCTAATACCATCCCCTCTAACACAAACTGAATTTGAGAATAAGCCTAAATGTAAGCCTAGAACTCTCTCCCTCCTCTCCCCCCTCCACCCTCAGCTACATAACATCCTGGACATTGGACCCACAATGGCCGCCTGCACTACTCCACTTGCACACTTGTACACTTTACAACTTGGTGTTGTTGTCCTGAAAACACAACACTTCTGCTGCTCTTACATAACTTGCACCACTATGCCACTTTCTTTATTACTTAGGTCAAACAGAACTACCCAAGCCTTTTATTGGCCTGACTTTGCACTAGTATTTGATTGACTGTCCATGCACAATTTCAACCAAATTTTGCTGCTCTTATTTTTTCATTATTATATGTGCCCTCTTATTTACTTATTTACTCACTTTTTTGTTTACTTGAATGTTATGTTTGTCTGTGGACTTAAATTGGTAAAATGTCTTGTCTTCACCGTGGGATAGTGAGAAACGTAATTTCGATCTCTTTGTATGTCTGGAACATGTGAAGAAATTGACAATAAAGCTGACTTTGACTTTGACTTTGACTATATTAAAGCAATACGTCCTCTGGCTATGATTTTAAATGTACCGTTTGAAAGCTATTAAATAACACGCATAGCCTATGCTGCATTTCAAATAGGAAGCGCACGCTTAAAACGCCCATGTTAAACAACGAACAAATGAGTGAGGCGGTTCAAACATGGCCAGGCCCAGACAGACTAGCCTTAAACGTTTTTTCAGAGGCCAGACGCAATGGATGATGATAAATTGGTAACGTCTGAAGCCTCAGATGTCCGGTTAACACCACCACCAGATAAAAAGCAGAAGTGTCGGGCGTGCATGTCTGTCGGAATCATGACGTTGGAAGTGGAGTTGCGGCCGCTCCAAGACACTGACATTCTCCGTGTACACTGGACATGCAACTGTGTTCTGTACCCAAAGCATACAGGAGGCCTATGCTTTCTCTGTTTATAATTTGCAAGGTTAGGCCTCCTCGATGAGGAGGTTGCTGGTCCGCGGATCATTTCCGGCACAATTAAACGGTATCATTGAACCGCGGACCAAAAGAAAAAGAAACTAAACATTTCCCAGAATAGGAAACATTTCTTAATTTATTGTTATCAAATAAAGAGGCATAGCCTTAGGGGGTAGTGGTGTGAGCGCTCATTCTTGTGTGTGCGCATCTGTGCAAGTTAAACAGTGCAACCACTGGAGATAACGTGGGTAGCAGCAACAAACAACGTAGCCTTTTTAAAACAATGAACGAAGCGGACTCTTGCTGTCCATGAAAACATACATACTGACTAGATCTTGGTAGGCATGTTTACGTAAGTTAGGCTAATGAACATGTTGCATTCTATTCAGCTTGATGTTATTCTTTAAGCTACATAGCCTGTCTCCAGTTTTCCTCAACTTGATTAATTAAGAAGCGATAATAGGATATTTGACCGGCATATCATCAAAATGTCCGGAAAAACGAAACCTCTGTCTGCCGGTCACTTTGACCGGCACCATTTTTTTCTAGCGGAAACTCTGGTGTGTGTGTGTGTGTGTGTGTATGTATGTGTGTATATGTGTGTGTGTGTGTGTGTATATGTGTGTATATGTGTGTGCTACCTGACTCTCTCTGCCACTGGGCATGTCCACATCAAAAGTGATCTGTTCGTCGTCCTGGTCCTGGTCTGGGCTGTGAGGTCTGGGGGGGCTGGGAAGGACAGGAGGGTGGACAATGAACACACGGCTGAATAACTGACCACTACTGAATTTGTGTGGCAGGAGCAGGGCAGTTATATAAAGCCAGAGACGTTCTAATGAGGAGACACAGCACTCAAAAAATCCTTCATAGAAATGCATGGGGTTAGTTTGTAACGCCAATATGGCAGTTTTCTACACATATCACACCCCTTCCTCGGTAAAGCCTCGACATGTGAATACATTGAGCCAATCATGTGGTGTGATGTGAATACATTGAGCCAATCATGTGGTGTGTTGTGAATACATTGAGCCAATCATATGGTGTGTTGTGAAGGTATTGTGCCAATCATGTGTTGTGAACTCGCTGCTGGAGCAAGATTGGTATCGTGAAGCCTTGCGAACGCGCATTTCTGCCGAATAGGATGCCCGATGAGTGCCCAAAAAGCATTGCGATATGGCTGCCGAGTGGAGGGACTTGCCTAAAAGGACTTTGATAAAGCCTCCTGTATGCCAAAGAAGGGGTGTGTGTGTGTCTGCGTGTGTGTATGTTTGTGTGCGTGTGTGTGTGTGTCTGCATGTGTGTATGTTTGTGTGTATGTGTGTGTGAGGGACGAGGAGGACTGCTGACAGTGACAGTAATGTGGCTGAAAGCAGAGCTCACCCCTAAGCCCCTGCTGGTAGAACTGAGTCTACACACACACACACACACACACACAGTCCCCACATTACACAATCTTCCCCCTCTCTTTCCATCCTATCACTCCCCTGTGCTCTCTTCCTCTCCTCTCCCCTCCTCTGCTCCTCCCCTCTCCTCCTCTTCCCTCTCCTCCTCCTCCTCCACGTCCCCTCCTCTTCCCTTTCCTCCTCCCTTCTCCTCCTCCCCTCCCTTACTCTCTCTCCTCTCCTCCCCTCCGTTCCTGTCTCCTCCTCCTCCTCCTCCTCCTCCTCCTCTCCCACTCACCTGTTGCAGGAGGAGCTGCTGGGACTGGACTCGTGCTGTGCGTCCAGCAGGATCTTCTCCATGTCCCCGTTGTGGATGGAGGAGGAGGAGGGCACATGCTCTAGCCCCCCCGTCAGCACCTCCTCCGCCTCCTCCTCCTGCACCACCTCCAGGCCTGCAGGGGGAGCCGTCTCCCCCTCGTTCCCGTTGGCTGCCAGCGCAGCGTTCTGGGCTGCCTGCTGCAGGAGCTGCAAGGAGGGGGCTGTGTTCCCATTCATCTCTAGTTCCACCCAGGACCCTGAGACAGAACAGAGGGAGGGAGGGATGGAGGGAGAGAGGGAGGAGAGAGAGAGAGAGAGAGGGATGGATGGAGGGATAAAGAGAGGGAGAGGAAGGATGACAACAGAGAGGAAGGGGAGAAGAGATAAGAGATAGAGGAAGAGAGAGAGGGAGGGAGGGATGGAGGGATAAAGAGAGGGAGAGGAAGGATGACAAGAGAGAAGAAGGGGAGGAGGGATGAGAGATAGAAGAAGAGAGAGAGAGGGAGGGCGAGATAGAGGGATGGAAGAAGAGAGAGAGAGGGAGGGTGAGATAGAGGGATGGAAGAAGGGATAAAATGGGCAAAAGGAAGAGTGGTGGAGGGTCAGAAACAGAGAGAGAGATTAATGAAGGTTGCTATGGTAACTGCAGTAGTGTGTGTGTAGTAAAGTGATCAACAGAATTCCACCCTCGCGCTGGACAGTCGCATCGCCGGCCGTGTGTTTGGGCTTGATATGACTCATAGCTTCACACAAGGGGTGTAAAGGGATTCATATTAGCTACAGGATGTTGGGTTCAATACAGATGTGTACCGAATACCATGTTGGAAATTCAAGGTCCCCCACAAACATATCAAGACAAGTGGTGGATTAGATGTCAGCTTAGTTCATTCCCGTTGCGCATAAGCAAAATTTTGTCCATGGATTTTGCGGCACCTACAGGCTTATCGTTCTGAAACGTAACCCAACCGAGATTTCAGAACCGAGGTGCACAGCGAACTGTAATGTTTGTGTACTTTTACAGCCCTACCTCACACAACAGAACAGAACCACGGAGCCCCAATAACACCTGCGTCCCTCGGACTTCACAAACCTGCACGGTCCACTCAGTGAGACTGAGCCTGGTCAGTTAGAATAGTCCCGCTGCCTTGTGTCAGCAGATGCCAAACTCCCTGGCAACACCCTTTGTCGTTGCCCAGAGTCACAGCTGTGTTTCCATGACAGTGGCAGAGCCAAGCATTCCATTGGCTCTGGTGAGTGTGAGATTGAGTGTGTGTGCGTATGTGAGAGGGGGGGGGCAGTGGCCAATAAAACAATTAAGCGCCATGTACACAGCCAGCTTCACAAACAACACAATCCTGTGCTGAGGGTCGAGTCCTGAGCTTTTATGGACTGGCCCTAAAGACACAAGCCTCCCTCAAGGCAAACACCTGCGTGAGTTCACACACTCCGCCCACCCACCGCCCGGAGCATGAGCTGTGGGAAACACATCACCACCGTGTCCTGAGAGGCTGCTGCGTGTGTGTGAGTGTGTGTGTGTGTGAGTATGTGTGTTGCGTCTGTGTGTGTGTGTGTGTGTCTGTCCCCCTGATGGTTGCCTGATGCAGCAAGAGATCTGGCCAGTTATGGCTGCGTGTTGGGTGGTCATCAGCACCCACATCCCCACAGGGATCAAGCTCACATCTTTTTTTTAATGTTTTTCTCATTCCTGCCATGCAAGACCCCTTGTTGCTATTATCTCCTTGCTCCCCCTCAAATGTATTTCCTTATTGTCCACTCTCAACTGCCTCTGAACTGTAAAGCAATTTGGGTCAACTCCTGGAGTTTTAAATGTGCTACAACTTGACTTGCGGTCAACAGACCCCTTCCTGTCTCCCTTTCCGTCCTGTCACAGCGTACAGCCCACAGGGATTAAAAGAGCCGCTGCAGCTATGCCAAGAATGCAAAGCCGTTCAGCAAAAACATGCAATGAACACTCCAGCAAAAGCTTCTTGAAATAACCTGCTTGAAATAGCCAGCATGCTTCTTGGCTGCTCCGTCAGCTCGCAGCGCACACATGGCGGCCAGGCAGCGGCGTCGCACACCCAGCAGATCTGCTGTTGCACTGCTCAGACAGGTTCTGCTGTTTTTTTGGCTCACAGACGGGTTCTGCTGTGCTACTGCATGTTCTCACAGCCGGGTTCGGCTGTTCTACTGCATGTTCTCACAGGCGGGTTCTGCTGTTTCACTGCATGTTCTCACAGACGGGATCTGCCGTTTCACTGCATCTGTGCTGTTTATATAGGCTCAGAGATCAGCTGTGCTGTTCTGCAGGGAAGCAGAAGGGCTGTTCTGTTCTGCTCGGCAGGTTCTACACTGCTCTACAAGGGAGTGCATGGGCTGGGCTGTTCTGCACTGCTCTACAAGGGAGTGCATGGGCTGGGCTGGGCTGGGCTGGGCTGCTCTACAAGGCAGTGCATGGGCTGGGGTGTTCTGCAGGTTCTACACTGCTCTACAAGGGAGTGCATGGGCTGGGCTGTTCTGCAGGTTCTACAGTGTTCTGCAGGCGGTGCTGTGCTGTGCATGCTGTGCTGTTCTACAGGGTGATAGATGCTCTGCACTGTTATCTGCACAGGCAGGGTTGGGGGGGCATTATGTAATCTCTGGCAGGAGCCACCCTCCCCCACCCTAACCCAGAATCTGTCTCTAACCTAGTTTCCCTGCGTGTGTGTGTGTGTGTGCTGGAGACTGCTTCTGGGGGTTTGTGAGGTGGAAGGCTGCTCTGTGTGTGTGTGTGTGTGTGTGTGTTTAGTGAGGCTGCAGAGAGAGGAAGAGGTAGAGGGGAAGAAAGTGAGAGAGAGAGAGAGAGAGAGAGAGAGAGAGAGAGAGAGAGAGAGAGAGAGAGAGAGAGAGAGAGAGAGAGAGAGAGAGAGAGAGAGAGAGAGAGAGAGAGAGAGAGAGAGAAGGTGGGGAGACAGAGGGAGCTCTGGGCTGGCTCTGGGCCAGGCGCGCTTGTGAGCAGTGAAGACGCCTCTGTGTCAGCAGGCAGTGGGGTGTGGGTAGGGAGTGGGGTGTGGGTAGGGAGGGGGGTGTGAAGCCTGTGAATGAGCCATGGCTGATTCAGGACTGTGGAGCACAGTGGGCTCATCAGGCATTGCGCTCACGTAGCACCGCTGCCTTTACTGGAGCTAAACTGCTCCGGAGCACAATGTTCCCTTCTGAGGATCCTCACAGCTTTCATCAGCACAGACTCATCATCTTGTATCTCTCTGAAAAGGGCTGCTGCGAAGACCGCGGCTCCAATTACAACTGCATTCTACAACTACATTCATTCTAGTCACCATGACTAACTTATATTCCAGACCATATGGCCACTTGCAGTGTCAGAAGCTGATCAGATGAACCATACAGCCCAAGACAGACATGGGTATCCTGGCTGTACACATTTCAGGACCACATAGCCTAGCCTAGCACTTATGATTGAGGAATGCAAACACTACATCCTAAGCCTTCAGACGTGTTGTTTTGGTGTGAGCCAGGCAGGGGTGCGTGTAGATGGCGCGTGCCAAGCGCGTATAGTTTGGGGAAATTATCCTAAATCTGGAAAACGGCATAGCCTAATAGCCTAGCCTACTCAAAGAGGGGGACAGAAAACTATACGCACGTTCAAAACAAACTAAGGGGCACTGAAGACATTGTAAACGTGCCCAGCGGAGATCTCAATGCTGAGAACAAAATGTACTCGAGGTTCAGAAGTTACTTCAGATAACAACAGTCGCATTAAGCTGCTCCGCCATGAAGGCCATTTAAAGGCAAAAGTCTCTCGATGTATTATTTTGAGACTTTATCCTACGTGGCATCAGAACACTTTGTTAGGACCGATGCAGAACACTGCGCAGACAGATGTCTTTGTTAATAGTGCGGATAGTCACAGCGCAAGTAGATCGATCACTAAACTAAAGTAAAACAGTAAAACACCCAACTGAACTCAGAGGAATCGTAGCCTAACGGTTTTCATATTGGTAGGTTACAGAGAGCCTACAACTGCCCATATCACAGGCAAACTCAGATCTGTAACAGTTGCCTAGTTCTTCGCGTCTCCCACCCCGCCCCCGTCTCCATTTTACCCGTTCTTTTCTTGCCTTGTTTTGATATCATATGGCAACGCCCCGACGGCACGCTAACATTCACACGAGGTTCTCATTGGTTTGCTCTCAATCAATCACATATGGCCCAATACAATGCATTGCCCACGCCATCTTATTGGTAGCTTTAAAGTGACGAAGCAAAATGAACGCCCTCAACCCCTCCCTGCAAGAAAGGAGGAAATTCCAACCACTGAGCGAAGTGAAACAATAGGTTACATAATATCGGTAAATACACTGCATAAAACGGCAGTTCTCTTTTCTAAACATTGTTTTGCTACCTAATATCCAACAGCTAAAACCCCAGGGTTCTTACCGTTAAGTCCTGCTTCTTCGTTGTTGTTCTGCTGAGCAGCGGCTGTGGTGGACATGTTGCCTCGCCAGTCAGCAGTCACTCAGCATGACGCGCATATTCCGGCACGGGAGCGCGCACGCGGAGCCAACATCCCCCTCCCCGCCCGTGGCCCCACCTGAACTGAAACGTCATCACTCGGGCAACCTTTTGGCCGAATGAAAACAAGTGTTCAAAGGGCTTTCATGAATTTTAAATTATCTTAATTGTGTAATAGCTGTACGGATATTTGTAGGCCTAAATCCTTGACCCTCTGCAATGTTTACATATAGCTGAATGTAGAATAGGCTACTCTTGATATATTTATCAATCTAATGTCATGCAAATTACACACATTACAGGAAAATATACTATATCCTATTTATGGGAAATCCATGTTCCTTAACTATGGTCAACAGGGGCCATAGAGCAGTACACAGGACACACACACTAGCCTGTTTTTGTGACCCACTGAAGAAAAACATAGAAAGAATCCACATTGTTGCTAACTCCCTGGTTGTCATCACACCTAGTAAGAATACTTAAATGTCAGACAGCCTTTCATCTATGTGAGGTCAGGTGATCAGCGTCATATGATATCTTCCTGCTGTTGCTACAGTTCTCATGCAGAAGAAAAACAATTGTTGCCTCAAGTGCATTGTAGTGATCATACTCAAATCAAAGTACACTAAACAAACAGGTAAAATAACTACATAAATGAATAGCTTTTTAAACAAACTGGTTAAATAACTACATAAAGATTGTTCCTAAATGTCACAGCTTCCCAAGACATGTATTGAGGGCGGTCAGATGGAATAAGATGGATCGCTTCTTTAACCCAGTATGGGCCAAATCGATCATTGTATTTCCCTGTGACCGTATACGGTCTATGGTTAGGCTACATCATGTTGCATCAGGACGAAGTCTGTCCATGGACTGCCATGGCCAGATTGACCTGGATTAATCTCAAGTGATTGGCTCAGCCTTCAACCAATCGGATACTCCGGCGGCACCATTGTTGTAAACAAAAGGCTTCTTTGGGTAAGTCTGAGTGGCACCCATTGTGGTCGCTGATTGGTTGACCTGGACAGCGGCCTGGTTTCCAGACCATAATGCACAACGGGGGGGCAGCCGTGGCCCACTGGTTAGCACTCTGGACTTGTAACCGGAGGGTTGCCGGTTCGAGCCCGACCAGTGGGCCGCGGCTGAAGTACCCTTGAGCAATGCACCTAACCCCTCACTGCTCCCCGAGCGCCGCCATTGTAGCAGGCAGCTCACTGCGCCGGGATTAGTGTGTGCTTCACCTCACTGTGTGCTGTTTGTGTTTCACTAATTCATGGATTGGGATAAATGCAGAGACCAAATTTCCCTCACAGGATCAAAAAAGTATATATACTTATACAAGAACATTGAGCAGGGGATCCACATGTAGCCCTCTGATTCAGGCAGCTGATATTGACACAGTTTCCAAAACTCTACAATGACACACACACACACACACACACCACTTGCACAGCTGATTGATTGATGAAGTTTATTTGGTTTTGAAGTCTTTTCATTGTTACATAAGTCTGACTAATTCATGTTCTCCCTGCATAAAGCCCCCCAGTACGAGCAGTGGTCAAACGCCCAGCCTTGAGTATTGTTCTTAAATCAAAGCACCACACAGCTATCCTACACAGCCTCTTTTCAGCCACAGGACACACACCTGTACACACACACCTCCAAACACCAACAGACACACACACATACACACACACACAGACAGACAGAGACAGACACACACACACACACCTCAACTGAATTTAACATTCACACTTTCTGCCCTGCATAGAGATAGTTGCCATCAGGTGCCCCATTCAACACTTGCTTGTCTACGAAGAGCACAGTCTTCCCAAGCAGGACAGACGGTAAGTGCATTAAGTCTAAATACAGAAGAAAAAAGCCTCAACATGCTTGGCAGTGCACCTCGGAGAGCTACTGCAAGCAAGAGCAGTTTGCGACGCCTTCAGCATGGATCCTTCAGATGAACCCAACGTCCAGTTCCCTCCAGCTCAGGCGTAATGGCAGGGAGAGGACTGAATGCAGAACCAGCATGGGAAAGGCAGCTAGCCGAGTCTCAAAAACGCATCCGAAACGTTTGAGAGTAGCACCTTTGCCAGGAGAGGAACGTCTTTGCTCAAACAGGACGATGGCTCACAGAGCCTCTGCTCTGGCTAGACAGTCGGAGAGGAACATCTCTACTTCTGTGGTCAAAAGAAATCAGTCCAAGAAGATCTCTGTCCGCATAGAGAATCAGTCGGGTAGGAACACCTCTACTTCTGTAGCAGGGAAGTCAAATGAAGTCAGTCCAAGAACATCTCTGTCCGCAGACAGAATCAGTCAGATAGGAATTCCTCTATAATATAATGCAGATGAGAGGGAAGAGAGGAACATCTCTACGCCAGTGGCGACAGGAAAGCCCAAGGACAAGGTCATGGATATGGAGCTCCATCCTGCCGAGAGGAAGGAAAACTCCAGCAGGTCTGCACCAGGGATGAGACAGACTCTCTCTCTCTCACACACACACACACACCACACACACACACACACATCAGGACACAGCCAACCCCAGTGCTCTACAGCCAGTGGGTCTACCCGAAGAGAGGCCTGCATACTTACGTACTTACGAAGGGCCTGCATACATACATATGCATGTACGCTAACACACACACAGACACTTGCACAAAGCTGATTTGAATATAGCTCAAGCAAAAAAGCTGAAAGGGTTTGTTACCCTGCAGGAGCCCCAGCAGCCGGGGGTAGGTGAGCTGCCTGCGACACCACAGGACAGCAGTGGAGACAGCAGACACAGCTCAGTAGTCTTTGGATCGCACTTCCTGCAGCCCCAGCCAATGACACGGCAGAGCCACACAAGAGCCGACTGTAGATTGGCCAGGGTCCAATCAGAGGCTACCTAAGGAGCCAATCCTCATCCACAACCACAGTTCTGATGCCGCCCCCCCTCACTTCGCTCCAGGACAGTCAGGTGGAACCAGCAGACAGATACAGTGCTGTAGATGACGCAGGAACATTACAGTGAGCCATCTTACAACCAGCAGACAGTGCTAAAGATGGCGCAGGACGTCACCATGCAGGACAGTTACAGGTTGGCCCTCTCAGAAGCAGCAGACAGTGCTGAAGGTAACATAGGACATCACTACGCAGGACAGATAGTGGGCCAAGCCACGACCGACAGACAGTGCTTAAGATCACTGCAGGACGTCACACTGCAGGACGTCACCATGCAGGACAGATACCGTTGGCCATCTCAGAACCAGCAGAGTGTGGGAGGAGCACACTGGACAGTCACAGCCCCAGAACTGCAATTCAGGATCAGATCACCCTCATTTAATTCTGTAGAAAAATAAATCTAACTATAGTGATTATCCTCTCATACAAACAGTTCTCAAAAAAAAAAAAAAAAAAAAAATTCTAATAAAAAAATAAAACACATTGAGATAAATCAAATATAAAAATACACACAAAACAAACAAAAAAGGTTAACATTGTTACCCAAGATCATGAGAAACCATTAACTTTTAACCTCCAGAAATTACAGTAAAACATGCCTGCAGTGATCAACATACAGAAGGTGTGTGTTGTTTGTGTGTGTGTGTGTTGTGTGTGTGTGGCAACAAACACAGAGAAACATCAGAAGAGTGCAGGATGACTAAAGCCTCCATTTGTGTGTGTGTGTGTGTGTGTGTGTGTGTGTGTGTGTGTGTGTGTGTGTGTGTGTGTGTGTGGTGGGGGCAATCATCAAGGGCTGCTGCAACTGTGCTGGTGTGGGCAGATACAGGGGTCTGCTGGTCCTTCTGTGGGCAGACACAGGGGCTCTGGGGCTCCGCTGGTCTGTCCATGCCGGTCCATATCCTGTCTCCACATAGAGACTGCTGTGCTGATCCCTCTCTCTACAGCCTCGCAAGGGGAAGACGGCTGGGAGACGCACCCACACACACACACACACACACACACACACACACACACACACACACACACACAGCGAGTCCTCGGAGCTCGGACCCCAGGATGGGTTGAGCACCACTGCCGATCAGGGCAGCCATCTCCGGGGACGTCAGCGGAGTCGGTCAAAATGAGAGACGAAAGAAATTTATCATAAGGACAAAAAAAAACAAAAAAAAAAACAATAAAGTAATAAAATAAAATCTGTAGGACATTAAAAAAAAACAATGTACATCAAAAACAGTAAAATGCACATACAGATGAACCAATGGAATGCCTCTGAGGTTGGGAGTGTTTAAAAAACGCATAGAAGTGGCTTACAGTAGAAATTAATTGGGGGGGAAATGGTGTTTGGTTTGCCTTTGCTTTGGCCTGGTCCTGAATATACTGCAGTCCTTATAAAACTGGTTTAGTATCAAAAGAAGTAGTTATTAATGCTAGTTAACATTTGTCCTGGAAAATGTACAGGTTGTTAGTGGTCGCTACGGCGATGATGTTGTCATGGGGATGCCATGTGGTGTGCAGGATCTTCCTGCTGAAGTCCAGACTGTCGACGCCCACTTCGTCCTTCCGCCGTTTCCCACCGGCGCACACACGGCGAGGCTTCAGCACCATCAGAGGCTGGCTGACCTCCCGCGACGCCTCCAGCGTGACGTCCTGTCGACCGCCCCTCTCAAACATCCGGAAGAAGTTGTTGTAGGAGCCCGTCATCACCACACTGCAACAGTGAAACAGCCAATCAGATCAAACAGTTCCTATGGGATTACGTCATCCAGGGGTGTGATTGGCAAAGGTAAAAAAAAATGGGGAAAATATACGAAGCGACGGCAATATACGGAGTGACATCCCTCCCCCCCGATGGTTCGAGTACTTTACTGTACTATAGTGTTAGCTACCGTATATATATTTACCTATCAACTACAATTCATAAAATACATGGGGCAAATCCTATGCAAGGGTGGCACTAGAAAAGGGCCTTAAAGAAAATAAACTAGGGGGGTCCGGAAGAACATTTTGAAAAATAACCCTTTAAATTATGACATCTGATGACTTTTACGGGAAGTATTGATACATTGAGATACATATATTTCAAACATTATAGCATATTACAATACAGCCTATAAGGCCTAAAGAAGACTAACATATATAAAGAAGACTAACTATAATAGAGCAAAGTAGCCTAGGCCTACACAAGATTAAACCAAATATGGCTGAAATATATAGGCCATCATGATCATTTTGCCAACAGTGACGCAGAACCATGGATTTTTTTCCATTTATAACATGTTTTGTTTATAACTTAAACCAAAATTGAGTACATTATTTACTATAGGCCTACTTGATAATAATATATCAGTGTTTCCCACAGAATTGGATTCAATTTGTGGCGGTAGCTGACTTGGTAGTGTATAGGTATAATTGAGTGCCTATTACTTTAAGACGTTCATGATTACACAGTTAACGTTAAAAGGCTGCTGATGTGTGGATGCAATCCATAACGTTTTCTACATAGTTAAAATAAAGGTTCCTACTTCTCCTTGGGACAAGCACTTTTGAATTTTGGAAAACACTTTTCCATTTACATCGGGATTTTGCAAACATTCAGCGTCAGTCAATAAAATAAGCCCTTCCAACGAAATTGACAAGCAGCTGTAAGTAGGCCAAGCATGCTAAATTCGACATCCAAACAGTATTCTAACGTTAGCTTTGACATACTGCTTGATTGCATAACTTAACTTAGTTTAGTCTCTTCAATGTAGCCTACTATGTTGTGATAAGACCTTAGCAGAGTTAACTTCAATGCAGCAGTTTTGAACAAATTTGCGCAGCATGGTCACGATGCTAAGCGGATTTAATAGCAATTTAGCCAGACGTCTTCTATGCAATGCTTCTATGTGGCAACAACAATCCCTCAACAATCGTGAATATTTTGTTAAATGCACATGCAGAGGAGGGGCAGCCGGCTACGAGAGAGAGAGCGGGGCGGGGCAAGGAAAGGCTGCGTGCGTAAAAAGCGCAGCTCAATGGCAATGCAAGGATTTGATCTTATATTTAAATTAAATTAAATTAAATTAAACATAGAATATTAATCTGTGGCGGCCGATTTTGATTTTGTGGCGCCCCGCCACAGATTAGTCAATGTATGGGAAACACTGTATATAGCCTGCCCCCTAACAGTCCTCTAGGCCTACGTACAAAATAGTGAATCATGTGATAGGCCTACTGATATTGATGCTGATTGAAGAGGTTGCAACTTGAAGGTTGTTGATATTTCAATTCCAAAGAGAATCAAATTACATTGATTCCTCTCCTCCCAAAGTAACACTGTAGGTCCTACACCTCTCCTCCTAAAATAAATGCTCTGTTTTAAGCTACTGCACCAGGATTGTGTAGGCTAACCGGCTACAACACTAGTTTTAAAAGCGCACACACTACGTGGGGAGCTAAGGTTATAATGCGGACTGCGCCTTTAAATTGGCAACTTTTTATCTATCAGCACAATGCTACAGTAGGCTATGTCCACTAAATATTCAGCTCAGTATTATGTGCAAGACATTTACTAAGTATGCCAAAGCTTTGATTTCTTAGCACAGTCACCATAACGTTACGTTTTCTCATAGTGAGATGGCATCCTGAAATATGTTTTAGACAAGGGGCGCAAGGTTCACGGAGGTGAACGGCTGGACAAACGCGTAAATGACAAGGTAAACTAAACAATGTAGTAGGCCTAAGGTAGACAGGCTTAGTGGTTAAAACTATGAAAACCTGTAAGGTTAGGCTAGTCTGTCACAGCTAACTTCAAGCACAGCTTACACGCGCAGAAATTAAAATGAATCACAAGATTCATTATCGGAAAATCCTGACAGCGAACCCGATGCAAAGCCAAAATGAGAAAAAAAACCTTCATACATGATGTCTTTAAATCTATTTGTTGACCTTTACCGTTTCATGGCTTCTGCTGAGAAACTAGTTCACCACACACACTGGCGGACGGACTGGATGGGGTCTCCTGTGCTGGGCAGGACTCAGAGCCAGACGTCAGAGTCTCTGGACTCTGTAATTGGTAGACTTGTGAACTGCAATGAGGATCAATGGAGAATGCCATTTTCCCCATTTAATGACCGTAGTTTTTTTTCAAGGCCAAGGTATCTGCAGTTTAGTGCTTGTGGTGTTACTTGGTGTATGGGAAATGTAGTTTAATGCCTTGTAGGGTTGGGTATCGTTTCAATTTGAACGATTCCGATTCCTAACGATTTCTTATTTCGATTCCGGTTCCTAACAATTCTTGATTCCGATTTTTTTAAGAGGCAAGATCAAAAAAAGTTTAGGATATTTTAAACGAGCTGGTCTCTCAGGGTATCTGCACATTTTCCAAGTGCAAATTAAAAGACTTTTAAGACCTTTTCAAGACATCTAAACAGGGGTGAAAGTAGTTTTAATTCTTGGTGGTACTATGATAGAGTTATAATGCGCACGCATAGCGCGCGCCGAAAATTTCACTTAGCCTAATTATTTATTTATTTACTGTATTATAGTCTACTGTATCATAGTGCATTTATTTATTTATTTATTTAGCCTAGTTACTCTGCTTGCTCCAACTAACAATCGTTTTTTTTTATATAGGCTACTGTATATCATGAAACACGTTTCTTTGAGTCATGCCTTTTTATTTGGGAGACTGCAACATACTTCTGTCCGCTAAGATCTGGTTAAGCCGTACACGCGCTCTCTGACTCTTGTCTGACTCTTGTCTCTCCAGCGAAACACGGCACACATAAAACCAGAATAGGCTATTGAAACATCAACATATTTTTCTTTAGCCTGTATGTTTTTTTTTTTATTTGGGAGACTTTCCAAGAAACGTCCGTCTGCTAAAACACTTTGGATACCAGTGCACGTTGGCGCAATTACTGTAGGCTACTGTATGCCCGCTATAGCTTGCTCGTTGTCTGTCCAGCTGCACGGGAGGTTTAGACACAATTCAGATACAGTTCAGAACGATGTATATGAAATGGATTTGGGGGGAAACGTGTTGCTTCTGGTAATTTGACATTAGCAGTTGTGTCGTCATGCTGAAAGTGCTATATTTTTCAGAGACAGTATAGTTTTCTTTCCGGTACGGCGTACCCTCTCCAAATATTTTAGTGGTACTCTGTACCGGCCAGTACCGGCTTACTTTCACCCCTGCATCTAAATGAAACTTAAGACTTTACCATGGCAAAAAGATATACGACTGTTTATGCAATAGTTTTTTTTTTCTACTAATTTTAACCCCCACCCCATTTTGGATGTCTACAGAAGTTACCAAATATATTTTGGCGAAAGAAAAATAATTGTGTGTGAATTACCTTCAAAGCTATAAATGCCCAATTTTAGGGTCTGGGCTGCTTGCTTTTGAAGCTGGCTGTACATATTTGGTTTTGCTTACTGTTCTTCACCCGTGTCTGTAGTAGCCTAGGCTACTTGCCAAAGACATGTGCACTGGACTGGATTCCCTTCAATATTTTTTTCAAAGTTAGACTAAGCTATTTACATATTTTAATAAGCCTACTTTATATAATTTACTATGTGCATCTATTGTCCAATATGCAGCACAGCAAATTAAAGTTAATCCACTACTTTACAATTTGCATACCAGTTGTATCTAAACCAACCAAAGCTTGACTGAAACACTGTAAAACCATTGACTTGTTTTAAATTAATTAAGAGACAGGTCCTCCTCGCATGATCCTGCTGAAAACTGCTGGTTTCATCTCAAACACGCACGTATTATGAACGCACGTTTTTTTTATGTAGCCAGTCGCCGACATTCAAAAAAATATGCGGTTATATTTCACAACTTTTGCGAAGTAGGCCTAGCCTACTGGGAAACGCTGGCAAGCAAGCTGCTGGCAGATATTACAGGTAGGCTATTATAACTTGAGAGATATTTTCTTCCCTAGGCTAGGCCAGCAACACACGCTGGAAAGATGCAAACAGATCAACATATACAGTATTTCCTACTGATTACGAAGCACTGCACATAATTTGACCAGCAGTCTTCGCGTCCATAGTTTGTGAAACGATGCTGCATCCGAGCAAAGATTTTAGATGCCCAGCGCAACTCCAAAAAGGAGAAAAAATGAGCGTCCGGCTTGAGGTTGCACCGGAAGCCGGACAGGGCTTTTAAAATCCATATGTCCGGCCTAAATTCGAACGTATGGCTAACCTATCGCTAACTGGCTTACCAACTCTTTCTCCGCTCATTCTACCGTAGGCTTCCTCATTCCACGTAGGCTACCTGTCTATCTCTCAGGCCTCAGCTACACCACGAAAACGTCAGGCATATTATTTTGTACATAGGCCTACTGTATTATTACCGTTTTCACACCTTTAACCACACCTGTGAAAAACATCTTAACTGCAACCACTACACTTCCTCCCGTAGCCTATAATATCCTAGTCACTTATACAATTGCGTTTTAAATACACGAAACTGGATGGAGACATCACTCGCTCTCTTGCACTCGCTGGCGGTCCCATACGCACATTTAATACCTCTCTTTTGAAAATTCTGTTGTATTTAAGACTTTTTAAGGATCCGCGGAAACCCTGCTTTCTGAATGAAATAGTCTGACCTTCTCTATGAATTTTAATTCTATGAACTATGCTCCTTCTTCGTTGGTGTTCAGCCGTTTGGTCGGCGGACTGGGAATCGAAACTAGGAATCGAAATTTAAACTTTTGAACGATTCCGGGAAAATCGCAAAGATAGTCCCGGTTCCAACCAATACTCGATATTCGATACCCAAGCCTAATGCTTTGTGGTGCTGCTTGGTTTGATGGGAAATGTAGTTTAGTGCTTTTGGTGTTGCTTGGTGTATGGGAAATGCATTTTAATGCCTTGTGGTGCTCCTTGGTTTGATGGGAAATGTAGTTTAGTGCTTTTGGTGCTGCTTGGTGTATGGGACATGTAGTTTAATGCCTTGTGGTGCTGCTTGGTTTGATGGGAAATGTAGTTCAGTGCTTGTGGTGCTGTGTTGGGCGGTGACGTGACCCCAGACTCACCTGTCATCTCCACTCCAGCAGCACTCAAACTTGTCGAAAATGCAGTCATTCTCATAGAGCGAGCACAGCTTACTCCTCAGGTACTCGTGCACCTGGACACACACACACACACAACACATCTCATTAGGATGCAGTCATTCTCATAGAGCGAGCACAGCTTACTCCTCAGGTACTCGTGAACCTGGACATACACACAACACATCTCATTACATGTTTATATCAACTGAACAGTGTTCATCAGTGATCCAAGTGTTCATCAGTAATTGAAAAACCCATGGATAGACCTTATATAATAATAATAATCTTTATTTATATAGCACTTTAATCACCATAATCACCATAATACACAGTGAGATCACCAATCAGATTATTCTGCACACAATGAGTGAGATCACGAAAGATCATCTTTTTACTTTTCATCAAGACGGCCATATGGATTTCCAGTTACAACTAAATAGAATCCGCAAAATGAATTAACTTTTCCATTATTCATTACATAGTTCACAACTGTTACAGCTACTGCTGAGGGGGTACCAGGTGTTTCACTACTCAAAGGCTCCCTCTAGAGGAGAAAAACAAGTAATTGCCACCTTTTACATAAGCCTTTGCTTCATGTCTTATTTTCAGGGTTCCCACTCTAAGTCAAATGTAAAATTCCATGACTTTTCCCTGACAAAAAAATCTGGATTTCCATGACCTATAATGAGAAGATTTCTGAGCAGCCGCATAGCATTCAAGAATCTTTTTTTTAGAGCGGAATATGAATAAATGGGTATTTAAGAAACAAAGTTGGGCTCCCCATCACCACTCAAACATGCAGTAAAGATAACAAAGTTGGGCTCCCCATCACCACTCAAACATGCAGTAAAGCTAACAACCAGATATACACCAGTTCTGTGTGGAAATACATTTCTATTATGTGTTTTGGCAAGTATATTTTAAATTGCCACAACAAAATTCCCTGATATTCCTCAGATATATGGCTTTGCCTCAGATATGATAAAATTCCCTGACTTTCCATGTCTGGAAAAGACTATCAAAATTCCATGATATTCCAGAAATTCCATGACCCGTGGGAACCCTGTATTTTCTAATAAATATCACAACACCCCACAACACACCCTAAAATCACAGAATAAATATAATAACACACACACCTGGTAGGTCTCAACAGGCCGGCTCTCCATGTTGAGGTCCCAGATCTTGACGGACAGATAGTCTCGAGTCATCATGTAGCGGCCGCTGTGGCTGAACTTGACGTCTGAGATGGATGAGATGATCTCCGAGAAGAACGACCGTCGGCTGGGGTCCTCCTGCTCCTCAAACACTACAAGCAAGAGGGAGGGGGAGAGCACGGACACACACACACACACATATATACACGCACACACACACACACACGCACGCGCATACACACACACACATATACACAATAGAAAACGTTACAGAATGGCCAACTTAAGTACAGTCCAGAGCAGGAGTCACCCAGGCCTAGAGGGGGCGCTACTCACGTTTAGAGTGTTGGTCACAGAGCGCCGAGGCGCGCATGTCACACAGGCGGATGGTGCCTTTGCTGCTGCTGTAGACGAAGGTGTTGCACTGGTGGGGGTGGAACTCCGCCGCAGTGATCACCTCCGTCAGCTCCTCCATGTTGGCCGGCTTGATGTCCACAATGTCTTAGGGGTCAAAGGTCAAGGCTCACATAACACTGCTGGGTCATCGGTCAGGAGCTGGCCCAGGACTGGTCCTGAGGCTGCCCAAACCCAGAGGCCTGATCCTCTCTGGTGGACCACCATGCCAGGTGAGGGCGTGTGTGGGTGTGTGTGTGTCAGATTCAGGGTCACATCTTTAACAGTAACTCTGAGATCTGACCACCTCAGCCGTGTCCCCCCCCCAGCGCTAATCTACTTCAGAGGATCAGGTACTCCCAGAGGACACACACACACAGGAGAGACTCTTATCGACAAGCAGCTCATGCTTCATGCTCTAGTCATTACAGGAAACCGTAACACACACAAACTCTCCCGCATACACACAAACAGAAGCTTTATCCCTCTCAAACACACAGACTTCGTTCCGTTTTATTTCACATACACCATAGACTAAGGCCCTATCTGTCTGATATACCCACTCTCTCACACATACACACACACACACACACAGGTAGGATACTGAAGCTGCGATCGGTGATCTCGAGGTGCCACAGGTTGATGCGCAGGTCGTCGGCAGACAGGTAGGTCTCGTTGTCGCTGTTGACGGAGATGGAGTTGATGTGGTAGGTGTGTGCGTTGGCGAAGACGCGCCTGGGACTGGCCTCCACCATCAGGTCCATGGGCTGAAATACGGGTACCTGTGAGGGACACACAGAGCGGCCAGGCAGCGGATGAGCAGAGGGAGGAGGGGTTCCTCTGAGGGTCAAAGGAGGCTCCTAAGCTGCCCGATTTCCCAGCAATGTTTCGAAAACAAAGTGCATTTCAAACAAGGAAGTTGCGGTGCGGTTTGCAGCATTTGTTGCAATGAAATTGCAAAAGCAGTATTAAACAAAATATGCTTAATTTATTTGTACATGACAAATTGCTTTGGTTTGGATACTTTCTGGGCCAGGCGTGGCCTACTGGGGAAGTGGTTGAGCACTAGTCTCCCATGCCCACATCCACGGCTGAAGTGCCCTTGAGCAAGGCACCTAACCCCTCACTGCTCCATGAGCGCCGCTGTAGCAGGCAGCTCACTGCTCCGGGTTAGTATGTGCTTCACCTCACTGTGTGCTGTGTGTGTTTCACTAATTCACAGATGGGATAAATGCAGAGACCAAATTTCCCTCACGGGAAGAGTATCTATACTTGTACTTACGTACTTCACAAAAACCTTTTTTAGAACTTAAGCTCACATTGACTAAACAATAAAACAAACAAACATTACTACACTGGTTGTGCTGGTGTTTGTAGTGTGTGTGTGTGTGTGTTCACCCGTAGAGCAGTGACTGAGCTGGGATCTCTGTATCGCCCGTCGTCCTCCTTCAGGTTGTATCCTTCAGGTCTCTTATCTCGCTCACTGATCTTCCACAACTTAATGGTTTTATCTGCAGGGCAAAGTACACACATGATCACACACACACACACACACACACACACACACACACACACACACACACACACCAAAGTACAGTAAATACTAGCTCAAAGTCAAAGGGAGAGAGAAGAGCATCAATATCAGCTGTAGCACTCAGTAGTACTCACCCCACTGAACTCCTCATAACACTGTCCTACAGCTCAAGATCAATTCCCAACGGACGACTACTGCTACTGTGTTATATGCACATTACACCGTGTGACGCTATTTTTCGCTCTGATCTAGCAGTGGGGGCTCTAAACGTTTTGTATGCCCAGACTGCACTCTTGATTCATCAGTAAATTAAGCTAATAACATGTTTTGATACAAAAAAGGAAGACAAACAGAGGAGCTGCCTTGAGCGGATAATTACAACCCAAAAAGTCACTTAAGATGCAGCACGTGGACGCATTTTGGGTTCTACTGTGTTCCAGGACTGCCTACGCGTTCCAAACGGGTTTCTCGTCCACGCATTTTTTTTTGGTTCTACCGTGTACCAGGACTGCCTATGCGTTCCAAACGTGTGTTTCTCGTCCAAGCATTTTGGGTTCTACCGTGTACCAGGACTGCCTATGCGTTCCAAACGTGTGTTTCTCGTCCACAGGTAAAATCATAAATAAAAAGAGAGCCGATGTAGCTGATCTCTACTTAGCCTAGCCCACATTAACTAAAATGTAGAAAGATAGGCTATCCTTCCTGCTGTGTGGGTTATTTTAAATCCAGGGAGTTGTATACAGCACTGTGAGCATGTCTTCCTTTAGGTTGTATACAGCACTGTGAGCATCTCTTCCTTCATGTTATATACAGCACTGATAGACAGTGAGCACAAATTCTGAGGCCCCATGGCAGGTGCACAGAAATGTACTGCTCAAAAAAATTAGGGGAACACTTCACTCATACACTGGATCGGTACTCAGACACTGTTTGGTTCTGAGCACAAGTAAAACTTTTGAGGCGAGTGTTTTATTTTGCAAGAACCGTCAGACATTCTGTGAATGTAGTTTGAGAATGGAGAAAAGGGTGGAAGGTTTCAAAAAATGTGTTTTTTTTTTTTGTGGAAAACCTAAGTGTTCCCTTAATTTTTTTGAGCAATATATTTCATACAACAGCCATGGTTCCCTCCATAGCTCGTTGGTTTCGTCAACTTCCCTGCAGTCATTGCACAATTAGACTTATGAATGAATCCTTTACACCCCTCGTGCAATGGCAAAGATATGCTTGCGACCACGTGTGAAAACTTACATAGGTGACCTCAAGAGTAGGGCTATTAACAGAAATCAAATGTCAATTATAAGTTCCAAGGACTATGAAATCAGCAGCATAATAGATTATTTTGCCGGATTCTGTTTTACGTAACAATGCTGATATTATGTCTTGCCTTTGCTTAAAGGGGTGTTTCAGGATTTTGGACATAGGACCTCATTTCCAAGTTAGCAAGTGTGATATTTATCAGTGGAAACTGTTTAACACGTTTCATCCAGTCCTTCTAGTTGCAGAGTTCGCAGGTGCTAGGCTAGCGCAAGTCATCAGTACGTGTTGGCCTGCCACTAAAAACAGTCTTACCCACGCCACAGTACACCCAAGGCAAATAAATTATAACGCCAGACTATCGATGTAAATGTCTGTAAAAGGTAACTGTTGCATTAATATATTTACATTACATTTTGTAATTTGTTTACATTCTGAAATATAGAAAATGGACTGTGGGCCAGATGTACGTACATTTGCGAACGTAGCGTTATCAGAGTAATGGACAAACCGCAGATTGCGAACGCTGTTAGACCCAACTTTCCGTTGTATTTATCAATCGTTCAATCCTTAGAGTAAACTGCGCCTTTCTCTGCCTTTCTCCGCCCATAAACGCAATTACGAACGTCCACAACTGAATGGTTGATGAACATGTCCACAACTGAACATGATAAGATGTCAAGAAGCAGGGAGATAATGAAGATCAGTAGTTTTACTCAAACTACCTGTGCACGTAGGCTATGGAAAATTGGTCAAATCTAGCAAGTAAGAAAGTTTAAGTGAATGACATGAAAGTGAAAGTAAGACATTCGAAAGGCCAATGAAAGTTAAGGTCACGTTTGATAGTACAAATACCTACAAAACTGGTGCTCTAAATAGCGATTCTGTTGTCTTTGAAAGGTTCTCTTATTGATGCATTGAACTGCAATTTGGATTAACACCTGCTTTTACAAGGCGGAAGTATTTAGGCGCAGAATAGACGTGTGCTTTCAGGAGCAGTCTTTGTACATACCACTCTTTATGCTTCCCCTCCCATGTTTTTACGCTAAACTCCCACTTTCCCCTGGATCCTCCCATGAGTGCATATGCATGACACGGAAAACACAATTAGCCATTTTCAGCTCCCGCAACAGGCAGTTTGCACTTTTACATCATTGCGGCCTGTTTGTACATACCTCGCAATGATTTTACACGCACGTTGCAAAACAAATACACCTGAAGTGGGCGCAAAAGCGTTAGTACATCTGGCCCTGTGCTTCTGAAATCACTGCGTAATCTTGTAAAATAAGTCATCTAAAGATTGACCAAAATTATAGTGATTATAACCTTTGGAATTGAGCAGCCCTCTGTCTACCATTGTTTCTTTGAGATAGTGTGTGAGTGTGTGTGTGTGTGTGTGTGTGTGTGTGTGTGTGTGTGTGTGTGTGCTTGTGCGTGAGTATGTGTGTGTGTGTGTTTGTGTGTGAGTGTGTGTGTGTGTGTGTGGACTGACCATTAGTGGACAGCAGGAACTGGGCGGCGTTCTTCTGGGGCAGCCAGCGGATCTTGTTGATCTTCTCCTCGATCTCCAGGCTCTTGAGGTAGTCGAACTCGGGCTCGTGGCTCTGGAAGGTGCTGTAGACGTTATACTGCCCTCGGCACAGCGGCTGGCTCTTGCTCTGGGGGGGGGGGGGGGGGGGGGGGGGAACACCAATGAGGTCCTACCTAGGCAGCCAATTTACTTAATGAAAACACTCAGACATTGAACTGCCCTCCGCGAGCGCAGACCTAGCCGACGGTCAGACGTTTGATGATGACCTCTGGTCTATCGATGAGCGTCTGCGGCCTATATATCAGGCTCTTCCGCCAGCTCCATATATTTCCAGTGTAGCGTCAGCGGTGTTGCAGTGGCTATTGTTTTAGTGTCCCTGTTTTCACAAACCCAGTTGGGCGTTGCACCTAGTGAATGAGCATGTCAAGTTGTGAAAAATTATCTATGCGTGTGTTGAAGCTGAATACAGAGTTGCCCTGTTGGGCATAAGATGATGAGTACATCTACTCTCATAGCAACACTTACAACAAGTCTTACTGATCCTAGCACTCACCAGCCGTTAAACTGACAAGTAACTGTTAAAATACAGCACTCACCGACGCACTTATTCTTACTGTACTCTAATGTGTTTTTTTTAAACTGTCCTAAAATTGTGAGAATTGTTCTAAAACTTACTGTTTACCATGTTGTTAGTCGCTTTGGTTAAAAAAGCGTCAGCCAAATGTAATGTAATGTAATGTAATAAGATGGCTTCACAACCCAGCTGACACTCCACCGGATATTTGAGCTGGCAGAAGCGCCATCCATGAGATATAGTCAATAGGTCTGGTGTACACAGCACAGGCAACACTGACAGTGCTGTTGATTTGATAGAGGTGAGTGGGTAAGTAAGTAAATATTTATTTGTATAGCAAAGGTAAATGAAGGCATGGGCCTTACAGAAGGAGAGCGTGTCAAGCCCAAATTTTAGAAATTTAATTGTAGCCCAGATTGATACTGTGTAAATACTTTTAGTATCCAGTTGGACGCAAGTTTGGAATGGAAGGCTTTCCTCAATGTTCTGATGTATTGTGTTTGTGTGTGTGTACATATATGTGTGTGTGTGTGCGATGCGAGCCCTGATGCGGGGTCTTGCTATTGTATAGTGTGTGTGAGTGTGAGTGTGTGTGTGTGTGTAACCGCGATGCAAGCCCTCACCTCCGGGTCCTGCTATTGTATAGTGTGTGTGAGTGTGAGTGTGTATGTGTGTGTGTGTGTGTGTGTAACCGCGATGCAAGCCCTCACCTCTGGGTCCTGCTGGAAGATGACCACTCGGCCTCCTTTGTCCCCAGTGGCCAGCAGCTCTCCTGAGTGGCTGAACTCCACAGTGGAGATGATGTCAGCTACAGCAACACCAAGCAAATGTGCTCAGTTATATCACCCAATGAGAAAGAGACACAACATAGAAGGGGCTCTGTGTGTGTGTGTGTGTGTGTGTGTGTGTGTGTGTGTGTGTGTGTGTGTGTGGGGTGAAGGAGGAGCCCCTGCTCTCATAGTACCAACTGCATGTATTCACTGTCGAACAAATCCACGTCTCTCTCTCTCTCTCTCTTCAATTCATCGTTGCTTTATGAGCATGAATGCAGGTACAGTGCTGCCAGAGCATGCAAATAAAACAGCATAATAACTTATCGTAGAACAACATTTCTCTCTCTCAAACAAGTACACTCTCTCTCTCTCAAACACTTACACACCCTCTCTCTCTCTCTCTCACACACAAACACACACACACACACACACTCTCTCTTAACAGAGTACCATCTGTGGTCCATCTAAAGATGAGCGCCATCCCCAATACTGTAACACAGTGAGCGTACTCCCATTGACAGTGGAGGTTAACAATGTGACCGCAGAGGTTAACATGGTGACCGCAGAGGATAACACGGTGACCGCAGAGGATAACATGGTGACCGTTGTGTAGCTATACATGTGTAGCTATGTCCATATGTCCATATTTATTTTATGCTGGTCTCACTTTATTCTTGCACTGTTGGACTTAATTATTTGCACCATCACCATGACACTCACTCTCATAGAGCACCTTACCATGCATACAGAATCACAGGCTCAGTCCCTGCCCTGTCACTGCAAGCGCCTCATGCTTGATCGTCCTTAAGCTCACTATGTGGATATTTGATTTAGTTTATTTAGTATATTTAGTATTTAAGCATTTTTTTTTTACCTTCTACGGTCTCTATTGTGCAGTGGAGGTTTTTTAAAAATATTTATACTTTATATTTATATACTTACCTACTTTTTCTGCTGTAAGTGCATGTTGTGTGTGATGTCAGTATGCTACAGAGACCTTGAATTTCCCCTTGGGGATCAATAAAATATCTATCTCTCTATCTATCTATCCTGACCTGTACTGAGGTGTCAGCATGGCCGAGATGCTGAGACTCCTCATAGGGACCTGTAATCTGCCCCCAGCTGATACCCCATAAACACACACCTACCCAGAGCTCCGCCCTCACTGAGGGCAAATCCCCACAGCAGCCCATAGAGGGCAAACGGCATGGGCACACAGAGACAACACTTACCCTCCGCGATGTCATCATCAAACGCCCCCTTGACCTGAGAGAAGCACCACTGGACCTCATCGTCCCCGTCACCAGCACCTGCATGAGAGACACACACACACACACACACACACACACACACACACACAATCAGCTGCTGGGAACCTGCATCTAACAGAGCGTTGTCACACACAAACACCATCTGCTGCTGGGTACACAAATCTTACAGAGCATTACCACACACACACACACACGTCAATCAACCTCAGGGTACCTGTGTCTCAGAGCATTACCACACACACACGTCAACCAACCTCTGGGTACCTGTGTCGCACAGAGCATTACCACACACACACACACACACACACGTCAACCAATCTCTGGGTCCCTGTGTCTCACAGAGCGTCTGTGAGTTACTCAAATGAGTCATAAGAAGCTCGACATCAAAGGCTCTCCACCAGGGGTTACCAGAACATTTTATGAAAAATAACATTTTAATTCTTCATTAAACCATGACTTTTCAATTTAACTTTATATGTAGAGTAGTATACAGATATGAACAATACAACATACATAGAAGTGTGAAAAGCTGTAGAGAGTATTATAATTGTGAGTACTATAATACTATGGCAATAATGCCGTCTTTGTGGGCTAATAATGTTATGTCATAATAATACAGGGCTACTCAGCTGTGCAGTTTTATTAACGCTGCATTCAGGGTTCCCACTCTAAGTCAAAAGTAAAAATCCATGACTTTCCCCTGACACAAAAAAAACAAACACGAAATTCCATGACTTACTATATAATGAATGGTACAATATACCAACCAATGATTTCAAGTATATTTTACTTTTTTAGAGCAGGAGATGAATAAATTTAAATTTATTGTGCTTATATAGCGCCAAAACATTACACATGTATCATGGCGCTTTACAGAATGTAGGCAATCAGAGAAAAAGAGGGAGAAAAGAAAAGGAAGAAGGAAAGAAATGTGCATTGAATAAACAAAGTTGGGATACTCAAGGAGGCAGTAAAGATAATAACTAGATATACACCAGTTATGCGTGGAAATATTGGTATTAATGTATTTTGGCAAGTACATGTTAAACTGCTACAACAAAATTCCCTGATATTCCATGACATTGCCCCAAAAATTAGAACATTCCCTGACTTTCCATGTCTGCAAAATTCCATGATCCGTGGGAACCCTATGCATTGTTGTTTACAGTCAAATATAACTGCATGATCATGTTGTCCTACACCTGTGATAGTTGGCCTATGCTGATGACTATGTGATGTTGAGTCTCCAACTCAAGAAACCAATCTAAATCTTGTCTAATCTAATTTAACAACACTGTAGTAAAGCTAAAATGGAATGTATTATTCTGTGGGCAGAAAAATGCAGGGGTGGAGTGAGGGGTTGCAAACACCAACCTGCTTATTCTGGGGGTCATGGCTCAAAAAAGGTGGAGAACCACAGGTCTAAATGTTACAGTAGTAGAAACAGATAATGATGCCGTCTAATGATGTGACGAATAACAATTTTGATAATCTGCTTGTTCTTAATAACTAGTCAACAAATTATGACATTAGCTACACCACTAGCTACTGCCAGCAACGTTCGCTTAGAGATTTGAAACCTGAACACCAAACTCAGAGATATGTGAGACTGATTCCATCACCCACAACAGTTCCCGTCTGAGCATTTCCCTAAACCTGCTAGCCTGTACCGTACATTTATGGTTCCTTACATGCACTAAAATAACAACTTTAAGGCTGACAGTCTGCGGATGCACAAAAGTAACAATATTAGCTAACGTTACCTCTTTGATGATATTCACGAAGTAACGTTAGCGCTACAATGTACCGAATGAACTAATACAGTTAACTAATCGCTACTGCTACCAGGCGATGTTACAAAGTGTCTGCGACCTAATAGATGTATTAGCACGTGTAGTCAAAACAATTAACAGCATTGAAGTTGGTTAGCAGGCTATCAGACGATTTGACACACCAGGCTTCCCAGCACAGCACCACCGCCTAGCTAACGTTCTAGCTAGTCAACCTCAATTGAAATCAGCAAGCCAGCTAGTAAGCGAACTAGCTAACAAATTTGTTACCTAAGATATGTCCATGTCATGTCTGTTAACTCCGCTGCAGTAGTAAACAGGCTTAAACAAAGCTAACTAAAGCAGCGGGTATTGCTTTATGAATGTGATCTCGGGACCTGACATAAGAGATTCCCTCTCTTCCTAGCTAGGTAGTCGGGAGCCAGCATAGCTTGCTAGCCTCCATTAGCTTGCTTGCTTCTGCAACAGCACAAACGTTACAGATGTGGAACTAAATTCCCAATTGAATGGAACGCGTATGCAATAAACCTCTCGTCGCACTGTCTTTAACGTTACTATTTCTTTCTAGATCTACATGAGCAACGTCGGCAACATCGATAATTAGTCAATTCACAGTATTTCTGCAGCAGCTATGCTAACGAGCTAGGTTAGCTAGATCCTTGGAACACAGGGCTAACGTTAACATTACCTGCCATGCTGAGAGGGAATGTCAGTCTTGAGTTTCAGCGCTTGCTGTGCCAATCTGCCGAGCTTGGTGGAGTAAAAATGTCCGCAAGAAAAGTCTAGTAAACTAAGTAACTGCACTGCGTGTCAACTCAATGAATAACCTTTCTTTAGTATTTCGCTCAATAGTACTCGCCACTTTTCATCAGTGGGGAAATAACAAAACTTTCTAACTCTGCAATCAAGAGTAGCCTACTCACTCCACAGCACTTTCAAAATGGCGCAACGTCTTCCCGCTCTGACGTCAGGGCGTCAGACGTAACATAATTACGCACTCAAAGAAATTAACAAACAAATCCAAGAAAGGGGAATCAAATTTGCTGTTTTTTTTTTCCAAGTCCGCCCGCCTCCCTCCATGTTCCATCAGGCCTATTTCACAACCACATTTTTAGATGACGTGTTAATCAAAGAAAAGGGAATCTAATTTGCTGTTTTTTTTTCAAGAGTCAAATAAGCAATCAAGGTAAAAAAATCTAACTCAAAATCAATCAACTAAGTTTATTTTACAGTTTAGCTATGCCCCGTTAATTAATCAGGTCAGGTTCATTGGTCATTCCCAAAACTTTTTTTAAACAGAATTTTGGAAAACAAGAAGAACATTTTATCTGCAATATAATAGTTATTATTATGACCGCCGCTAGCAAAGCTAGCGAAGCGGTCATATAGGGATTGTCAAAGTTTTTTTTTTTTTTTTTTCGTCATCTACTTCCTGAATTTTTGGTCAACGATACCTGGGACACCGAACCACCGGGGCACATGAAATTTGGTGGGTATGTAGCCCCACTAGACTTTTACGGAAACATTTTGTTTGGTCCCCGGGGCCACTCCCCCCCCGCCACCCCCCCGCGCTGGGCCCCCCGAAACCCCAAAAATGCAGTTTTTCCTAAATAACTACCTGATCCGTGGCACCGAGGATGAAGAAATTGTTATGGTATGTTGGTCTCAAGGGCCCACATCAACCTAGCCCATAATCACTCATTTGTGATTTGCACCCCCCCGGTAAAAAATGAAAATGCAATATCATTCTGCTTTAATTGCCCCTCTCTTCAGTTAAGATGTTCAGAACTGCCAAATTGTATGTGTATGATTAACCTGACATTCTCTGGGGGTATGCCAAGTTTCGTAGAATTTCATCCATGGGGGGGGGGGGGGGGGGGGGGGGGGGTCTAAAAAAATTAAGTTATGTGTAGATTTAGTAACTGTACACTCATTGGCCTGTAGATGGTGGTGCACACATATACACACGCACACACACACAGGCACGCACATCAGGCAATTACAACAGGCGATACATAATTACAAATTCAGCAGGATTAAAGGAAAACCAAATATTCATCACAATAATTTGGCTGCATTTCCAGTATTGGCGTCATGTAGTCGTTTGTCCACCAGATGGCGCATCGTTGCAGTGAGACATAATTTTGTTGGAAGTTAATCTAAAGTGGGTTGGAAAGACACTACGCTTCCTACAAGGACAAGACTGTAGTTAACCGCAGAGAACGTCTAATAAGGGTAGGATGATTTCTGCATGACATGTAACTCCCATTTCTTCTTGAAGCAGAAATAAATCTGAGAATGTTTATCGGACATGCTTGGTTTTTACTGCAGGTAGGCTACGTTAATCTTAAATTATATCAATAGCCTAGAGTAGGTACAATAATGTTACCGTTAGCATTGGTTGAGTGATGGAGGCCAATTTGATTATTGATGTATTTGTAGAAAACCATGCGGTTATAGGCTACCAAGAAAATTGATAACAGCACTAATTGCATCTTTCGACTGTCATCTCATTTGCTTATGACCATAACCTAGGCTACTAGGAGCTAAGCAAGTTAGCCACAACACATTCGCTACGTGATGGTTTTCTAATGGAAAATATATAGGCTACCTGAAAGATAACCTGTCTATGATGCATCCTAAACACCTGGCTGGGACATTTAGCTCAAAGTCTCAAAAAGCATCTGAGTCAACGTTCATTCCCAAACACCCATATAGGCTACTTCAATCCTCTATTTTCAAAGGTGATTCAAGTAAGGAAGAGCATGGCTCAAAGTAAAGTAACTAGGACTGAAACTACAGAAATTCGTCAAAGTGAATAATTTGTGTCAACTCGCCGCAATGTAGATTTATTAATGCACCCGTGATCTACATCTCCATTTAAACCAAATGTTTTAGAGCGCACGTTAAGAGATGTATTCAGGGCAGGGCTGTATACCTACACATATTTGTTGCACGTGCTACAAAAATCATTCTTTGCGATGGATGATTTAGTACCAACGTTACACCGGTCCAATACAGTTTTGCCTATGGCGTGAGACTGAGACATTTTTTGTTTGTTCGAAGTGCGTGTTTAGGGTGTGAGAGGGGAGTCGATGTGCTTTGATTCCAGCTTGGTAGTAGTAGTCTTTGTGATTAAAAAACACGTGTGTGTGAAGTATCCAAACAATGATAACGCTTTCATTATGGCTGCTTTAGCCACAGACCTTGAGCTAATGTACAGTGGGCAGTGGGGTTTAGAGTCGCTTTCCGTGATTCACACAGCTGCGTGAAATGTATTACTACTGATATGCAAAACTATTAACTTTTCGCCAAGAGGTGGCAGCTTAAGTCCGCTTGATACTGTAAGCCATTGGTTCCCAAAGGAGATTTTATTTGGGTCGCCAGCATAGCCTAGTGACAATTTATGTTGTGTAATAGGCCTAGCATAGGGCCTACCTTATATAGCCTATAGTTTAGAATAGCTGTGAAACCGGGGGCGAACACGTTGCAGGGGGGGGGGGGGGGGGCGCCAGTGCGTGGATATCTCAATCGCAAAATTAAACAATATTTCTATCGGGCGCCTACCATGGACTAGGCAGGGTGAACTAAGCCTGATATGCCGGCGATTCCTTTTCGATTTCTTAAAAGATTGAGCTTGGTCTGGCGAAAGCCAGACTAACCATGGACCTCATAGTTGCAAAATGCAAGGGAACATGAATCAGCATATTATTTGCACAAACAATAATGGTTCAACTTGGCCCGTTAAAATGTGTAACAGTCTAGCAACGTATTTCATGAAGGCCCTTGTTGACATGTCAGTTATTTGCACCACTGGGTAAAACGGCATTTTGTTTTAGACTACTGGTATTTAATTTGTGCATTGACAATAAAGCTGAATATCATATGAACTAGATGACTAAACTTATGCATATGTAGAAGAAGAAACATTCACAAAAATCCATGACATGACCTCTCTTCTTGATAGCTGTTGAAAACTGCAACTGACAGGGATTGTTTTGTTTAATAATAAATAAATAAATACATTATACCTTCTGCTTTTCCCAAATACAATGTAGCCTACAGGTGTACCTTTCATCAGTCCAGTTGCAATGGATGGACTGTGATGAACTGCCCTACTTGTGATTGTTTAGAGATTTTAAAGGTTTTATAACAATGCTACAAATCTTTTGGCAAGTGCTACAAATCTATTCACCTTTGCAGTAGGCTACTTTGTGTGCGGCCCGCAAACACACATTCCAAACAAGCATACACAAAAGTTTCATGAGTGGGGGATGGAGTAGAAGATGGAGACAAATTCATTTATATGATTTATTTTCGCGGAATGGATGTACAGGTCTGAGCGGCGGTCATATTTTGTACCGCTATGCTGTACATCTAGTTTACACTCAACTTACTTTGAGGAGAGTGTGTGTGACTAGCCTATGCTAGCCCATGATATAAGTAAGTATATATACTCTTTTTTTGATCCTGTGAGGGAAATATATACCTTTATAGCATGTGTATTTACGTGCATATTATAAGCCCATTATATCTTTTACTGTAACTCAAATAGTTTTCAAGTCTATCTTCTTAAAAATGGTCATGTTGTTGTAAAAAATTGAAATATTGGGGTAAAATTACAAAAAATGGCAGGGAATGTGAGAGAGTGAAAGGATGGTGTGTGTGTGTTTATGCATATGTGTCTTTATCAAAGTCAAAGTCAAAGTCAGCTTTATTGTCAATTTCTTCACATGTTCCAGACATACAAAGAGATCGAAATTACGTTTCTCACTATCCCACGGTGAAGACAAGACATATTTTACCAATTTAAGTCCACAGACAAACATAACATTCAAGTAAACAAAAAAGTAAGTAAATAAGAGGGCACATATAATAATGAAAAAAATAAGAGCAGCAAAATTTGGTTGAAAATTGTGCATAGACAGTCAATAAAATACTAGTGCAAAGTCAGGCCAATAAAAGGCTTGTGTAGTTCTGTTTGACCTAAGTAAGAAAGAAAGTGACATAGTGGTGCAAGTTATGTAAGAGCAGCAGATGTGTTGTGTTTTCAGGACAACAACAACAAGTTGTAAAGTGTACAAGTGTGCAAGTGTGCAAGTGGAGTAGTGCACGCGGCCATTGTGGGTCCAATGTCCAGGATGTTATGTAGCTGAGGGTGGAGGGGGGAGAGGAGGGAGAGAGTTCAGCATCCTTACAGCTTGGTGTATGAAGCTGTTGGTGAGTCTGGTAGTGCGGGAGCGCAGGCTTCTGTACCTCTTCCCAGAGGGCAGTAGATCGAACAGATTGTGAGCGGGGTGACTTGCATCACTCACAATTTTGGTCGCCTTGCGGGTGAGGTGGGTGGTGTAAATGTCCTTCAGGGAGGGGAGTGAAGCACCAATAATCCTTCCAGCTGTGTTCACTATGCGCTGCAGGGCTTTCCTGTTGTATTCAGTGCAGCTTCCGCCCCACACAGCGATACAGCTGGAGAGGATGCTCTCAATGGTGCCTCGGTAGAATGTGGTCATGATGGCTGGTGGAGCACTTGCTCGCCTGAGTTTCCGCAGGAAGTACAGGCGGCGCTGAGCTCTCTTCGCCAGTGATGCAGTGTTGGTGGTCCAGGAGAGGTCTTCGCTGATGTGCACCCCCAGGAATTTGGTGCTGCTCGCTCTCTCCACCACAGCACCGTCGATGGTCAGTGGCAGGTGTTGGGTGTGACCTCTCCGGAAGTCAACAACAATCTCTTTGGTCTTGCTGACGTTCAGCAGGAGGTTGTTGTCCCTGCACCACGTGGTCAGATGGTCGACCTCCAACCTGTATTGGGTCTCGTCGCCCTTGGTGATGAGACCCACCAGAGTTGTGTCGTCAGCAAATTTCACTATGTGATTGTTGCTGTAGGTTGCAGTGCAGTCATGCGTCAGCAGGGTGAAGAGCAGCGGACTGAGCACGCAGCCTTGGGGGGCCCCTGTGCTCAGTGTGATGCTGCTTGAGGTATTGTTGCCAACACGTACTACTTGAGGCCTCTGACAGAGGAAGTCCAGTAGCCAGTTGCAGAGGTAGGTGCTGAGTCCCAGTTTGTCAAGTTTGCTGATGAGTTGTTGTGGTATTATGGTGTTGAATGCAGAACTGAAGTCTATAAACAGCAATCTCACATATGAGTCTCTTTTTTCCAGGTGGGTGAGGGCTGGGTGGAGGGCAGAGCAGATTGCATCCTCTGTAGACCGCTTGGCTCGGTATGCAAACTGGAAGGGGTCCAGGGTGGGGGGGAGAATGGATTTGATATGTGACATGACAAGCCGCTCAAAGCACTTCATGATGATGGGTGTCAGTGCCACAGGGCGGTAGTCATTGAAGCAGGATGGAGCAGTTTTCTTCGGCACAGGTATGATGGTGGCAGCTTTGAAACATGATGGGACGATGGCTTGCTTCAGGGAAGTGTTAAAGATGTCTGTGAAGACATCCTTAAGCTCCCCTGCGCAGTCCTTCAGCGCACGACCTGGAATGTTGTCTGGACCTGTTGCCTTACGGGTGTTGATAGCAGCAAGTGTCCTCTTCACGCTGTCGGCAGAGAGGCACAGGGGCTGCTCATGTAGAGGGGGATGGGTCTTCTGTGGGCAGGTGCTGTTTTGTGCTTCAAAGCGAGCAAAGAAGCGGTTCAGGTTGTTGAGCAGAGGGATGTTGCTCTCACAGCTCTGTGGCGCGGGCTTGTAGTCCGTGAGGGCCTGAATGCCCTGCCATAGGCTTTGTGCGTTCCTGCTGTCTTTGAAGTGGGTGGTTATCTTGTGAGTGTATTCCTTTTTTGCTTCCTTGATGCCATGGGACAGGTTGGCTCTCGCTGTTCTCATGCCAGCTTCATCCCCAGCTCTGTAGGCTTTGTCTCTGGCCCTCAGCAGCCTGAGGACATCCCCTGTCAGCCATGGCTTCCAGTTAGCCCGAGTGATGATGTCTTTTGTGTGGGTCACATCATTATGCGTGTGTGTGTGTGCGTTATGCATATTTATGTGCGTGTGTGTGTGCATGGGTGCGTGTGTGTGAATGTGTGCATACCTACCCTCTTTCGGGGGTCCAGTCCAGCGGGGGGGCGACGGAAAAAAAAAAGGTTCTGTGTCATCCTCGTGGGGCTACATGTCCAACAAGTTCCGTGCACCCCAATCTTTTAGTGTCCCGGGAATCGTTGACAGAATTACTGGGGGGGGGGGGGGAATCCGGAAGAAAAAAACAGACTAAACCTATATGTCCTCCGCCTCGCTGCGTACCGGTCATAATAATAACTGTGGAAGTTTTGTTTCAAGATTTTTCCCCTATTCACCTGTAATATATCTCTGCATAAGCGTATAATAGACATAAACATGGGTGATAACATACAAAAAGCTACTACCAATGCAATGCTATTACCAGGGTTCCTACACATTTTCCATTTCAAAATTCCATACTTTTTCGATACTCAAATGTTCAAACTTCTTGGTAGATTTTTCTGACCATATTCTAGACATTGTCAATGGAGTGTTCTACTAGCATTGTGAATAGCTGTATAATAATGTATATTATTAACTTGTTAGCCCACAGAAAACACTTGCCCATTGTTGGATACTTTTCGTTGGGGAAGTGCTGAAATGGAAGGTGCGCTCACATTTGATACAGCATAGCCTACATATGTTGGAGACTAGTGCACTGCTGGCAGAGGCCTCAGAAATCACCGTAAACAGTATTATTTGTTTGCAATAACAGTTTATCAGATAATGCAGTATTCATGTCTTGGTAACTTTTACAAAATCAAAAAAAAGTCTACTAGTGTTTTAGCCGAAAATAGCAGAGCTACGCAAAAAAAACCTGTGCACAATGGTGTAGAGCATGTGCATAGAACAGGGGTTCTCGATTTGTTTTTGGTACCAGGGTCCCCTTGTGGGAGAGAATTTTTTCTGAGGACCCCCATTCAATTGTATCTTGATGTGGACTGACAACTTCAGCTACACAACAGTAGGAATGGTTTATTATGACCTAAGTGAAGTGATTAGAACTAGATGCAATAGTCTGGAAACACAAATATTTCTCCATACCCTTGTTTCTTTTTTCCATACTTATCCAGACCTGGAAATTACTAAAATCAAATTCTTGTTGAAACAGTTTGTTAAGCAGTGGCATGAAATAAGGAGACTATAGACAATTCGGTTTTCAATTCAACTGTTAAACTATAAAGTTCATTTTCAAGGTATGTGACTGCTATGTGGAATTTCAAATGCACCACTAAAGCCACAACAAATTGGTGTTGTCTTGCAATGAAATCAATTACTACTACATCTTAAATTCTATCACTCAAAATGGAAGTTTTTGCATATAGCTGTTGCCCCAATACTGTTCCTCCAGAAGAAGACCTCCAGGAAAAGCAATGTATCATAAAAAAACGAACTTGTTTTTTTCAGGGCAGGTGGACATAGGTCAACTTTGCACAGAAAAATAAGGTTTTTACCATCATAATTATGCGAGACAATGCGTAAAATTCCTGTAGATAATGAATCATCTGATATCTCTGCGTCTGCTACATCTCTCCTTTCACTATGCCATTTACCGAGAATGCTGCTGGCCGCGCTGCACTGGCTTTGCTAGAGAATACATGCGTTGCTCGTTTGTTATGTTTGAGCAATACATCGTGGATAACGTAGTGTGAACTTGTGTTCACTGTTCAGGAGTAGCACGGGCAGCGAGTGACAACGAGTCAATGGCATGCTGTTGCAAAAGTGCGAGCAGACAGTGTCACTTGTAAGGAGAAGAAAAAAATGTAAATCTGTAACGCAGATTCTGAACACAATAATTTAAAGGAATTCGCCCGTCTACAGTGATGAAGTGTTTTGAGATGCCTCCTTCGACCCCCTCCAATTTGCTTACAGAGCCAACAGGTCTACAGAGGATGCCATCTCAAACCTCATGCACAACACCTTAACTCACCTGGAGGAGGGGAATGGGAATTATGTGAGGATGCTGTTCATTGACTTTAGTTCAGCATTCAACACGATAGTACCTCTCACCTTGGTCACAAAGATGAAGGCCTTAGGACTGAACACCACCCTGTGTCACTGGATATTTGACTTCCTCACCAACCGTTCACAAGTGGTTAGAGTGGGGGGGTCTGACATCTAACTCATTAACCATCAGCACTGGTGCTCCCCAAGGCTGTGTTTTGAGTCCACTGCTGTACAACATCTACACACATGACTGCAAAGCCAATAGTAGTCATACCTCCATCATCAAGTTTGCAGATGACACAGTGATCTTGGGCCTGATTAGTAACAACAATGAACAGCTCTACTTGGATCAGGTTGATGAGGTGGTACAGTGGCGTCAATCTAACAGCTTGACACTGAATATCAATAAAACCAAGGAAATGGTAGTGGATTACAGAAGGCAGCAGCAGAACTACAGTTACACCCCACTAATGATCAGCGGGCAACCTGTAGAGAGAGTCACAAGTTTTAAATACCTTGGTGTCCACATTACTGAAGACTTAACATGGACTCTTAACACTCAATATGTTCTGAAGAAGTCCAGACAACGACTCTACTTCCTTCGTCAGCTAAGGAAATTCAAAGTTTCTACATCCATATGAAGGCCTTCTACACTTCAGCGGTTGAGAGTGTTCTAACTGGTAGCATCATCACCTGGTATGGGAACTCCACAGTTAGAGATTGTAGTACTCTGCAGAGAGTAGTGCGCTCAGCTGAACGTACTATAAGAACTCAACTCCCTGCTCTACAAGATATCTATTCCAGAAGAGTACTCCTAAGAGCCCAAAAGATTCTGAAGGACTCTTCTCATCCTAACAATGGATTATTCCTACCGCTGAAATCAAGAAGACGCCTATGTAGTCACAAAGCCAGAACTGAGAGACTCAGGAGAAGTTTTTATCCCCAGGCCATCCAAACTCTGAACTCACACTATACTGACTTTGCACACATTCACTCCTCAGCACTCTCAAACATTTCCCAACTCTGAACTCACACTATACTGACTTTGCACTCATTCACTCCTCAGCACTCATGACCCCCCCCCCCCCCCCCCACACACACACACACCTACATGACTTTTAGCACTTTTACATCCCTCTCCCTATGCTACAGACCTTTTATTTATTTTCTTATTTCATCACACGTCAAAACACACACACACACACACACATATCTGACTTTCTCCAACTTTTGCACATCTCCATAGAACTTTTTATTTATTATTTTTGATTTCTCCTCCATCTACCCATGTCCTTGATTGCCTAGCCTTTCTGCCCCCACCCCACCCCCATCCCCAACACACACACAAAAAACACACACACTTACATCATCACTGTCATCACCTCACATCCATACAGCACACTGCTTGCTACAGTAAGCCTCCTCTACTTGCTGCACACTGCCCCCCCCCCCTTCCTACATACACAGCACATTGTCTTCAGGATCTTCTCCAACACACATCCTCTACATACTTACAGCACACTGCCCCCACCTACCCACACACACACTCACAGTCACTGCTCCACTCCCCTCCCGCCCACACACACATCTTCACTGTCATCACTCACATACATCATACATACAGTACTCTGCTTGCAATAGTAAGTCCCTTCACCATACTTGCAGTACACTGCCCCCCCCTCTCCCCTACACAGCACATTATTTCATCAGGAAGCTTCTCCAACACACATCCCCAACATACTTACAGCACACTGCCCCCACCCCCCCCCCCCCCCAATACACAGCACATTGTCTCATGAGGAAGCTTCTCCAACACACATATTGCACACTGCCCTCTCCCCACATACACAGCACACTATCCCATCTCCCCTGTCATCCCCCCAACACACACACCAAGACCCCTGGCAGTTGGGTTAGCCCCTTGAGCCGTGGATCTGCCCAAGGTTTCTTCCTTGGTAAGGGAGTTTTTCCTTGCCCCTGTTGCTCTTGGGTGCTCCTTGTTGGTCCCCCCCCCCCCCCAATCCCAATCCTCCCCCACCTTTCTTATGCAGCCCTTGCCACTTAATCTACTAAATCTCCCCCATAAATGCACAAATAGGCTGACACCAGATATAATTTCACTGCATTTCTTACTTCCAGTAACTATATGCATGTGACAGAGGAAGTAGATTGGGGCCCAAATAGAACGTTCAAGCATTGTTTTTGTTTTTATTGTTGAAAGGGTCTATAACCATAAATCAACCATTTTGACCAAAACTCAACGTTGATATAACATCTTTTGCTATCTGGGGTGCTTCTAAATTAGCCACTAAAGGCTGATAGGCTACATTGTGCACATAAATCATGACAGGGGAAAGAAAAACATTTTTAATATGATAAATAAATGGTTTGGTTTGTTTTGACAAGCAACATGTCAGGTCGAGTGCCGTGGCTGAGTTGAGAGGAGGGGCTATGTCGTCATAAAGTTGCCGGTTTCACACCTACAGGCGTCTACACGGCGAAAGTTAGTCGGCGGTTTCAAAAATTCCCATTTCGGAAGCCAGTTTCAAAAACTATCGGTTTCAGTCTCCTAAACTGCCGGCGTCGTGTACACGCAAGGTGTAACCGTTAACAAAACCTCACCGGTTTCACAAAAACCGGCGTTGTGTAAACAGCACCTAAATACTGACTCCAGTGCTGTACTATTCGTTATCCCCCTCTAGTGGTGATAGCAGCCATTACACATGCTTCCAGTGGCTACACCAACAGCAGGGGCGACTCTAGGATGACCTTTAACCTTTAAGGGTGTTTAGCCCCTAACAGGGGCGTTATTAGGCCGTGAGCTGGGGCAGAGGACTCCTGGGAGTACGGGGACAACATTCAGTATATATTAACATTTAAATGTATCAATCTGGTAGCCTAGAAATCTAGACGCGCCCCTAGCGGCAGCAAATTACATTTGCTGCTAGGGCTAGTCTAGCAACTCTCCGTTGGCTTGTGAGCTCCAGAAATCGAAACTTAATCGGGCATTGATATCGTGTATAGAGTCGTTTGGTGGGCTTAACATAATGATTGATGGCAGAGTTGCAACGGTTTGGCTTGAATTCCCTGCTACTTGAAAACAAATATCCTATTGCGTCCTATTGCGTGCAGAGGGAATTTGAAAGACAACTGATTATCCCGCCCCTCGGACTGAGCACTGCGAACGGTGAGTGCCCAGACCCTACATTTTAATGTGGGTCTGGCTCGCCAGGCTATCAATCTGGTACACTTTGAAAAAAAAAAATCAGTGGTTAGAATTGATTATGTATACCTATGGATAGAAATAGTGGTGCTGTAGTCTAAATTTTGCACTTCAGAATTGTAACAGAATTTTAATGCACACACACAGGTGGAATAGTTATGATGATACTAAGTTTACAGCCACAAAACATATTTGCTGAGTTTCACAGTTCAGAAATGGTCAAAAATAAATTTCAGCACTCTATGAAATTAGGCAGTAGTGGTCACCTTTGTTGTTCAGCTAGTTAATCTAATATAAGCTAGTTATCTCTGCTTTGCTTGACCACCCCTAAAAATAGCCTAACGACGCCTATGGGAACAAGGGACAGATTTATGAGAATGGCATTTATCAACACAGGCTGGGCTTTGCTTTACTCAGCCTGCATTACCACCCCTTGGCTCTCCAGAAACGCACACACACACACACACACACACACATACACACACACACACACACAGAGACCCCTGCTCTTTGCATCACCACCCCTTGGCTCTCCAGAAACGCGCACACACACACACACACACACACACATACACACACACACACACACACACACACACACACACACACACACACACACACAGACTCCTGCTCTTTGCATCACCACCCCTTGGCTCTCCAGAAACACACACACACACACACACACACACACACACACACAAACAGGCCCGGCGTGGGTAATCGGGAGAATCGTGAGAATTCCCGGTGGGCCGCTTCACTTTTGGGCTGGTCGAGGGAAAAATATTAACATTTGCCACATTAATCTATATCTTCTCTTAAAGTTGGCTACACACGTTCGCATCCTATGCCTAACACCGCAGCCTCTGCATGGGTTGTTCCCCCCTCCCAAGAAGAGTTAATTGGTTGGGTCCATATAGTCCGTCTTTCCTAAAAAGTTTTCTCAGATACCAACTGGGCCGCCCCTACCGTAGTGATAAGCGTCAGGGAGGATGGATGGTAGAAAGAGGCCATGAGGGACTGGAAAGGCCAGGAAAAAAAGACGAAAAGTATTGGAGGAAAATGCTGCCAAATGTGCCAAGCTTCCAGATTTTTTTTAAAGAGGACAGAATAAGTGGCAACTGGTAAATTAGCCATGATTATAGCGCCGTAGCCTAATTATTGGGCTAATACTGGATGTTGTAGCGTTTTCAACCTATTTGCAAGCAACATATTAAATTAATTGAAAAAATTAGCCTTTTTGTATCATCCAATATGGTGATTCATAGACTTTGCAAATATTTTGCAAATATTGATAACAAAACTCAAGGTTAATCTGTGTATGCAGTAGCCTAGGCCTAAAAACAAAAGTAGCCTCTGAGCAGCAGATCAGCCAGTCCCTTGCTGAAAATGAGCCTGAAATTAGCTATGACTACAGGGACAAGTAGAAAGGATTAAAATTATTTTATGTAAGAAAGAGCAGTAGGCTATATGACAGCAGTAGGCTACATGATCAACCTATATGCCTTGTTTGCTCAGAAGTGGATGTAGTAAAGGAGCAAATCACCAAACAACAACATGATAGCTGACCCATGCATAAAAAACATGTAAACAATAGTTCAATATGCCTCTTAGTGGAATTGTGGGATACATTTCAAATGCTTTATTTCTTCCTTCCTGTTTTTGTTAACTTATCAACTTATCCTTGTGGGATAGTGGAATATTGGTAGCCTATAATAAAAACTACAGGATAGTAAGAGCTGAAATGTTGCCTTATTCATCCAGTTTCCACCACCACTAAAAAAGTGGGCCGGTCTTGGGCCTGAAACTCCCGGGCTGAAAAGTGGCCCCACTCCGGCCCTGCACACAGACACAGAGGCTCTCCAGAAACGCACACACACACACACACAGAGGCCCCTGCTCTTTGCATTACCACCCCTTGGCTCTCCAGAAACACAGGCTGGGTTTTGCTTTGCTCAGCCTGCAGCACAACACCTACCAGTTGAACGGTCTGAAAGAGGTTTTTCCTGCAGCACAACACCTACCAGTTGAACGGTCTGAAAGAGGTTTTTCCACGAGATGACTGGTGTGCTGTGGGCTTTGTGTTTCCTCCAGATTCCTCTTGGCTTCTCTCTGAAAGCCTTGGCAGCCGCACACTGTTTGGACAGATAAGCCTTCTCAAACACAGCGCTGGGGGAGTGATAGCTTATCACAGCCCTCTGATTAATATACAGATAGCAGAGCCGCTCTGATGACTTAGAAGCTGTTTAATATTCTGCACTGAAGTCATTTTATCATATTAGTTCTTGGTAAACAATAGAGATTACATAGGCCTCTCAGAAATGATGTGATAATAGAAACATAATTGAAAGCATTTGAGTCTTGTGGACTGCATGCTAAATACATGTTAAAAGGAAGAGCAGTTGTGATAAATGTGAAATGTGATGCTAAAATGAAACAATAATATAATAGGAATTAGGAAAACACATTAGTAAGAATGGATTTATGAATCATTACATCCTTAATGTACATACATACAGTAAGTATTCTGCTGCAGGACCTTCAGATGCTATTCTCAGTTTGCTGTCTAACATGGCAGCAGCTAGGAGACAAGGTTTCCAAAAATTCTTTCCATATGCAAAGACAGTGAAAGCAATCACCCAATCTAATTTCACAGAAAAGAGAGAGTGGAAGGATGGTGTGTGTGTGTGTGTGTGTGTGTGTATGTGTGTGTGTGTGTGTGTGTTATGAATGTTAATTATTTCTTTATTTAATAAAAATCTCCTGCTGAATATTTGATGTTGTCTGTATTAACTTGTCTCCCTGTAATAAATGCTGCTGCCCTAAGCCTGCTGACTGACATCCAGGAATTATGCATTCAAAATTAATGCACTGTTTATCACCCTACTGAAATGTTAATCAAGCAGCTGCATGAGGAATACAAGGCATGTTTGTGCTGAGTAGTTTCTGGTGCTGATGCTGCAGAGCATCTCTGTATCGCTCTAAGTTTGGAAGCCTTGGCCAGACGGAGGCGGACGTCTTCTCCTGACAGCGCTGCAGACGTCTGAATTATGATCCCCTGCTGCTTCTCGGCGAGAGCGACGCGTCCTGCCGAGTCCGGCGCCCTGGCCTGGGGACACGTGCTGTGTGTCTGCACCTGCGGAGCGTGGGGCTGCTGGCGTGATGCGACTCGGCCACTGGGTGGCAGTAGAGCGCCACACGTGTGGCCGATGCTCAGCGGGGGCCTGTGTTGTTGACATGAGGGGAGAGAAGCCTGTGCACAGTACTTTTCCCTGCTAAAAAATAATGCAGAAAGACAGGCAGGCAGGCAGGCAAGCAGACAGGTATGCAGAGAAATAGACATTCAGGCAGACAGGCCTGACAGACAGACAGACAGACAGGCAGGCAGGCAGGCAGAGAAATAGACAATCAGGCAGGCAGACAGACAGACAAACATTCAGGCAGACAGAGAAACAGACATTCAGGCAGGCAGACAGACAGACAAACATTCAGGCAGACAGACATGCAGACATTCAGAGAGACAGGCAGACACAGGGGAGTAGAGAGCTGCCAGTCTGTATCCATAGGTGCCCCACTCCCTGTATATAAACAGCCCTCGTTCCCCTGATTAAAGCATAAATCATCATTTATGCACGGACCTGGGGTGCAATTTCATCAGAGTTCACAGAGAGCAGCAGGGGAAAACACAGCATGCAGGAAAATAGGGGAGTGTGCTCCCTCATAGAGTACAGATCGCTCTGATTGGTCCATATGGAAGTGTAAGCTTGAGTTGGAATGCTGCATGCTGGGTAACCGAAGAGGGTTTGCTTTGGCTCTGGATTGTCATGTAAGTCAAGGTTTGGTGGTTTGTGACTTATGTGAAATTTACTGATGTAGATGTAGCCTAATTATGAATAACATACACACACACACACACACACACACACTTTTGGCCTCGCTGGTTGGTCATTATCCAGAATCATCCTTATTCGGGAGGAGAAGAGAGAAATGGAGAACCTGGCATCACTTCCTGATCAATGAGAGGCGGCTTAAACACTGACATGTGTGTGTGTGTGTGTCGGCTTGGTTCAGTGAGTCGGCTTATAAACACAGTGGGCTGAGCAGGGAGGGTATCAGGCTCTTCCCTCTTCAGGGGGTCCTGAGCTGCCATTGGCTGGTTAACTAGTGGGATTGAGGGCTTACACTAGAGAGGACACTACTGGACAGTGTCTTTGACACTTCAAAAGGAGTTCTCAGAATGTTGGAGCAGTGAGAACACATATGTTGGAACACATTTCAAGAATTCTCAATATGTGCTGGAACACATTTCAAATGCATCCTAGAGTTCTCAATATGTTCTGGAACACATTGGAAATGCATCCTAGAGTTCTATGTGTTGGATAGCATTTTTTTGGATGTGTTGGATAGCAAATGCATCCTAGAGTTATCCAGTTGTTCCATTTCCCCACACAGAGTTTCCTGCAGGAAATGTGTTAGTCAAGGGGGTAGGTCCCGGGGGGGGGGGGGGGGGGGGGGGGGGACTTGTATCGGTTGCCATCGGTGGGGGTGTGTGTGGGTGTTGGCGTCTTGTTTGTGTGATACTACAGACTGTATATTTAACAATTATTTATTAAACACTACATTATAAATAAATAACCAGCTTCTCAAAATAACAGTTAACAAAGAACAAAGTAACAACACCAAACAAACTATACAACAGTATACAAATATTTCAAAATATTTGTGTAATTTGTGCAATTTTAACGAAGACTATTACAAACAAGAACAAGACACAACATAGAACAAGTGCAAAACAACAAAATGTGCAAATGTGATCAGTCACTACTTATGGCAGAGCTGACAACTAGCATTGTTACAAGCCATCCTTGTTTTAAAAAGATCATTTCAAGGGCCCTTTGGTAATTTTTACTATTACTATTTTACTATTGGACCATTAAGTCATTGAGTGCCAAAAATGTAATATTACGTTTTTCCTTCCCATGCGTTGAGTGCCAAAAACATAATATTACGTTTTTAGCTTTGTTTTTAAATTACGAAACTAGACACTCTAACACAACTTGTATGTGATTTTGGGAACTCTGTGATGAATGGAAATGAAATATATGACGATCGTGAAACTCATGAAAACGCACAATCTGGACATTTTATCATAACTCGGTTGCCGCTTTGGGTCGAATCAGTGACGCATGCACGTCAGGTCAAAACCAGGCCATTTTCGTGGGTCTATCACTAGGTGGCAGTTTCGCCAGGTCTCGCTGATCACTTCCCGGAAAGTTTACACAAGTAAGTAACAGGCAACACTTCATATTTCATGAAAGACGTTATATCTCCATTTCTAGAAAAAAACAGCGATTTTAATGAAAAATAGCCACTGTTTAGCTTGGGATTTCTCAGGAACAGAGGCGTGTAGAAATACACGGTTTGCACTCACCGAGAGCTTAAAGTCTCACCTTTTAATCGAGCTATTGTATGTGTTCATAGCTATAACACAGAATATGCTGTGGCTGTACAAAAATCATCAACAATGGTCTAGATTGGCACTCTAGGACAAAGCTTCCGAAAACAGCTTGGCATTCAATAAGTTAATGCTTATCTTCATGCAGGCTGTCAGACTGTTGACCTGCAGCCTGTTCCACAAGTCTGTCCTGATCTATACACCGAGAGTGAATGAAGTTTAGATCCTTTTATAGTTTTGTGTAATATGGATAGAATTTGAGCACGGAGCGCTTTTTAATTTAGAGGCCGGCGTGGCCGCTCTGTTCCGCCCCCATACCGCTCACACCACGAGTCTGAGGCATGCCCACTAATAAAACCAAGACCGTTAAATTTCAAAGATATTGGCCATATAGCCTAAGTTCGTTGATGGGGATGGAGTTAGCTAAATAATTTAGAAAGCATACGCATAGGCACGGATGGGCCTGGACGGGCCTAGGCCCGTCTATTGTCAGTCTTGCGTGTCCGATTAGACGCGCAAGTCAACACTGTGCTGAGAGCAGGAGGCTGTTTACTCGTCAAATTCGCGTCAGGTCAATTTAGCTCCCCGGTCCCAAAGAACTAAGAGTAACGGCAATATATTTCACTCAGAACATTTATTTTAAAAGACTGCAACACACAAGCTTGGCAACATTAGCTAAAGGGATCAGTCGGGATTAATTGCCAAAAGAACGAAAATGACAAAACACGGCTATATATTTTAAACTTGCGCCAAACGGATGAACCCAGCATCGGTGCGTCACATAAATTAAAACACAAATTGAAGCAACAACTTGATCATTAGCAACCCTACTACTAAACCTTTCCATAGGCCTGCAACGTTTATGACATAAAAAGTGGAATATGAACGCATTTCATCACACCTGACAATTAAACGGAGCTGTGGCTGTTCGCGATTTGATTGATTCTTGCTCCGCTCACTAGCTCTGATTCGGAGGCATATCACATATGTAAAGATTCATGACACGTTTCTTCTTATTTTTTAATGCGTTCTGCGGAGAAGGGAGATTGGCGTTGGTCACGGTTTGGAATGAAAGGGAGAAAGTAAATTTCAAAACTTTTCAGCAACCGTGAGTCATAACTCGTCCTGACTGGGACAACCTATAAGCCTAATACGTCCCACTCTAAAGGAAATGATTGAAAAGAGATCGTTTGCATGATCTTAGCTCCTCCGGCCTTGTGCCGTGGGAGAGGCCCGTCCCACCTTACCCGGAGGTGGGCGAGGGGCACCCTCGTACCGGGCCCCTGCGAGTCCCGGGCCGGGGGCGTGCCGCACCCCCCGCACCCCCTCAAGCTCCACCCCTGGAGGCCGCCCAATCGCAGTAGAGAGCAGGGAGGCTGTCCAAACGCAGCAGAGAGGAGAGGAGGAAGGTCGTCCAATTGCAGTGGAAAGCAGAGAGGCTGTGCAATCACAGTGGAGAGGAGGGAGGTCATCCAATCACAGTGGAGAGTAGAGGAGGGAGGCTGTCCAGTTACAGTGGAGAGGAGGGAGGTCATCCAATCACAGTGGAGAAGAGAGGAGGGAGGCTGTCCAATCGCAGTGGAGAGGAGGGAGGCTGTCCAATCACAGTGAAGAGGAGGGAGGTCATCCAATCACAGTGGAGAGGAGAGGAGGGAGGCTGTCCAATCACAGTGGAGAGGAGGGAGGTCATCCAATCACAGTGGAGAAGAGAGGAGGGAGGCTGTCCAATCGCAGTGGAGAGGAGGGAGGCTGTCCAATCACAGTGAAGAGGAGGGAGGTCATCCAATCACAGTGGAGAGGAGAGGAGGGAGGCTGTCCAATCACAGTGGAGAGGAGGGAGGCTGTCCAATCACAGTGGAGAGGAGAGGAGGGAGGCTGTCCAATCGCAGTGGAGAGGAGAGGAGGGAGGCTGTCCAATCGCAGTGGAGAGGAGGGAGGCTGTCCAATCACAGTGGAGAGGAGAGGAGGGAGGCTGTCCAGGCTCATCAGACGAGATGAAGCTGGACTGCTGCTCCCTCTGAAGCTAAATGAGCTCGTTTGATAGATGAATCACCGGCTAATAAAAGCAGGAAATTGAAAATGCCGTGGTGCTATGGCACATTTCCCTTTCCTCTCCTCATTGCTCTTACTCTCTTCCCTCTCTCTCCCTCAACCTCTCTTCCACCTCTCCTTCTCATCCCTCTCTTTTTCCCTCCTCTCCCGACCATGCTCATCCCTCTCTTTTTCCCTCCTCTCCCGACCATGCTCATCCCTCTCTCTACATCCTCCGACGTTTCTTCCTCCTCCCCAAAACATTCACATCCCTCTGTTTCTCCCTCCTTCAATATCTCCCTCTTCTAAAATACATGCTCAGCCCCTCTCTCTCTCTATCCCCCTCTCTCTTCCTCTCACACTCTTTCTTTCTCTCTCTCTTCCTGTCACATCACAGCCTCATCATTCTCTCTTTCTCTCCCTGTGGTTGCTGCACATGCATTTTCAAAACTGCAGAAGCAGTTAATATTCATCTCCATAGAGGAATGCAAAGACCACACACACACACAATCATTCATTTTAGACTAGAAATATACCACAGTACATTGGCAGATCCACACAGAGATGCCAAGCATAGTCACAATCTCATGAAAACCTTTTATGCTTTTCCTGTTTTAATTTTCCATTGCTCTAGATAGCTCTGATGACCGGGTCCAGGCTTGGGATGCAATCCTATCAAAAAAAATAAAAGAATCAATTTCCCTGAATTTAAATAATTTAAAGATTAATCTCACGGAAGGCTGGACTTGGGGGTGGTTCTGAAGGTTTGGATAATTCATGTGGAACCATGGGGAAGGAACCCAAATGCTACTGATATGCTGTATGGTGAATCTCCATTATCTAAGAGCAACTGTGGAGAGCAGGAGGAGACCTATTTCATTTCTTCTCTCTTCAGTTTCTCTCTTAAAGACTCTTAATGTACACTTTCAAAGATACAGATCCATAAAAAAATATAATCAGAATGAACTGACTGGTTGTGGATGGGATCAGTTTGTTCTATCAGAATGAACACTGGTGTTGATCAGCATGAAAAAAAGGTGAAAAAAAAACTAAACATCTCTCGGCGTTTCTTCTCCTTGGCACCACTGCTTTCCCACAATAATGGCATCACACACTGTCCAGACATCCACACTGTCAGTGCCATCACACACCGTCCAGGCTGTCAATGATGTCACAAACACACTCCACTCTGCCAATGTGAAGTCACAAACACGCTTCACATTGTCAGTGATGTCACAAACACACTCCACACTCTCAGTGCCATCACACACTCTACACTGTCAGTAATGTCACAAACACACTCCACACTGCCAATGTGATGTCACAAACACACTTCACATTGTCAGTGATGTAACAAACACACTCCACACTGTCAATGCTATCACACACACAAACAAACACACACACACTGTCAGTGATATCACACACACTCCACACTGTCAGTGACATCACACACACACACACACACACACACACACACACACACACACTCCACATTGTCAGTACTGTCACACAGAGTCCAGACTGTCAGTGATGTCTCACACACATACACACACTGTCAGTGCCGTCACAAATACACACTCCACACTGTCAGTGACATCACACACACATACACACTCCACATTGTCAGTACTGTCACACAGAGTCCAGACGGTCAGTGATGTCTCACACACACACACATGGCTTCCACACATGGCTTTCACACATTTCCTGGTAGTGCCCTCACACAGGCCCGACAGGTGATTTCGACATGACAAGTAGTGAGAGACTGAAAAAGAAAAAGAAAAACAGCATCTGATGAGCAGAGAAATTCTCACTAAACACTGCCATTCACTGAGGCATGACATCTACTGACAATACCAATCAATCGCCTGTTTCTCCCAAGGTGAATTAGACAAGAAAACAAATGCGAATCAAAGAGTGGGCTAATAAGACAGCATGTTTTTTCCATCCTTGCACCCTCATTTTCCCAGTTAGGAGGAGGTTCACTGCACCATCTGCCCAAGTGCTCCACAGGAAACCCCAGCTGACACACCACCAACAGCACAACAAGACAGAGAACACATTCACTACGGCAACAACACCACATCACTATGGAGATTACAATCACCACAGCAACAACACCACAACACTACGGAGAACACAATCACCACAGCAACAACACCACAACACTACGGAGAACACAATCACCACAGCAACACCACAACACTACGGAGAACGCAATCACCACAGCAACAACACCACAACACTACGGAGAACACAATCACCACAGCAACAACACCACAACACTACGGTGAACACAATCACCACACCACCAACAGCACAACAAGACAGAGAACACATTAAACAACTATTAAAGTTTTGCTTGATTGTTTACACACATTTTCTGAAAGCATGCGTCATACTCTCAGAACTCTACACACAAATAAAAAACACACACACAATGGGCAAAACCCCTCAATTATCCAGCAAAATGAAACTTAACATTCAAAACAATGTTATTTCAAAGTCAAAGTCTGCTTTATTGTCAATTTCTTCACATGTCAAGACATACAAAGAGATCGAAATTACGTGTCCCACTATCCCACGGTGGAGACAAGACATATTTTACCAATTAAGTCCACAGACAAACATAACATTCAAGTAAACAATATAAAAAGGAAAAATAAGGCACATACAATGAAGAAATAAGAGCAGCAAAATTTGGGTTGAAATTGTACAATTGTGCATACAGTAGACAGTCAATATAATAGTGCAAAAGTCAGGCCAATAAATGGCTGAGGTAGTTCTGTTTGACCTAAGTATGCAATTGGCATAGTGGTGCAAGTTATGTAAGAGCAGCAGAAGTGTGTTCAGAAGTGTTTTCAGGACAACAGGACAACAAGTTGCAAAGTGTGCAAGTGTACAAGTGGAGTAGTGAAAGGCAGCCATTGTGGGTCCAAAGTCCAGGATGTTATGTAGCTGAGGGTGGAGGGGGGGGAGTTCAGCATCCTAACAGCCTGGTGTATGAAGCTGTTAGTGAGTCAGGTGGTGTGGGAGCGCAGGCTTCTGTACCTCTTCCCAGAGGGCAGTAGATCAAAGAAATTGTGAGCGGGGTGACTTGCATCACTCACAATTGTGGTCGCCTTGCGGGTGAGGTGGGAGGTGTAAATGTCCTTCAGGGAGGGGAGTGAAGCACCAATAATCCTTCCAGCTGTGTTCACTATGCGCTGCAGGGCTTTCCTGTTGTATTCAGTGCAGCTTCCGCCCCACACAGCGATACAGCTGGAGAGGATGCTCTCAATGGTGCCTCGGTAGAATGTGATCATGATGGCTGGTGGAGCACTTGCTCGTCTGAGTTTCCGCAGGAAGTACAGGCGGCGCTGAGCTTTCTTCGCCAGTGATGCAGTGTTGGTGGTCCAGGAGAGGTCTTCACTGATGTGCACCCCCAGAAATTTGGTGCTGCTCACTCTCTCCACCACAGCACCGTCGATGGTCATTGGCAGGTGTTGGGTGTGAAGGTCTGGAAGGGGTCCAGGGTGGGGGGGAGAATGGATTTGATGTGTGACATGACAAGCCGCTCAAAGCACTTCATGATGATGGGTGTCAGTGCCACGGGGCGGTAATCATTGAAGCAGGATGGAGCAGTTTTCTTCGCCGGTATGATGGTGGCAGCTTTGAAACATGATGGGACGATGGCTTGCTTCAGGGAAGTGTTAAAGATGTCTGTGAAGACATCCTTAAGCTCCTCAGCGCAGTCCTTCAGCGCACAACCTGGGATGTTGTCTGGGCCTGCTGCCTTACGGGTGTTGATAGCAGCAAGTGTCCTCTTCATGCTGTCGGCAGAGAGGCACAGGGGCTGCTCATGTAGAGGGGGAGGGGTCTTCTGTGGGCAAGTGCTGTTTTGTGCTTGAAAGCGAGCAAAGAAGCGGTTCAGATTGTTGAGCAGAGGGATGTTGCTCTCACAGCTCTGTGGTGCGGGCTTGTAGTCCGTGAGGGCCTGAATGCCCTGCCATAGGCTTTGTGCGTTCCTGCTGTCTTTGAAGTGGGTGGTTATCTTGTGAGTGTATTCCTTTTTTGCTTCCTTGATGCCACGGGACACGTTGGCTCTCGCTGTTCTCATGCCAGCTTTATCCCCAGCTCTGTAGGCTTTGTCTCTGGCCCTCAGCAGCCCGAGGACATCCCCTGTCAGCCATGTCTTCCAGTTAGCCCGAGTGATGATGTCTTTTGTGTGGGTCACATCATCAATGGACTTGGTGATGTAAGAGGTTACAGTGTCTGTATACTCCTCTATGTCTGTCTGGTTGTTGTAAGTGGCTGCCTGCTTAAACATTTCCCAGTCTGTTGTGTCAAAGCAGTCTTGAAGAGCATCAGAGGCTCCCTCAGGCCACACTTTTACCTGCTTGCGAACCGGTTTGTTTGCTTTCACTCTTTGTCTGTATGCGGGCATTAGCATAACAGTGATATGGTCAGAAAGTCCAATGTGGGGGAGGGGGGTGGCTTTGTATGCTCCTTTGTGTGTAGTGTAGACCAGGTCCAGGATGTTGTCTCCTCTTGTTGGAAAATCAACATGCTGGTGTAGCTTTGGAAGAACAGTTTTAAGATCTGCATGGTTAAAATCTCCAGCGAAGATGGTGAAACCGTCTGGGTGTGCCGTCTGTTGTTCACTGACAGCCTGGTACAGTTCACTAAGAGCCGTGTTCCTATCGCTGTTGTTGTTGGTAGGCGGGATGTATACTGCGACTAGCAGAATCGCAGTAATTTCCCTTGGCAGGTAAAAAGGACGGCACTTTATGATCATAACCTCTGCCAGTGGTGAGCAGTGTTTGCATACTACTACAGTTTCCCGGCACCATTCGTCACGGATGTAAACACAGATTCCTCCTCCTCGTGATTTTCCTCCCTTTACAATGGCCCTGTCTGCTCGATAGCATGCTAGCTGCTCCAGTTGTACAGCAGAGTCCGGAATGCTGTCATTTAACCAAGTCTCAGTGAAGACGAGCACACAGCAGTTACTCACTGTCCGGTTCGTGGATCTCAGCAGTTGTATGTAATCCATTTTGTTGTCCAGTGATCGTACATTTGCCAGGAGAATGGATGGTGTGGGTGGGCGAGTTGGGTTGGCCGCTAGCCTGGCCCGGACGCCTCCGCGCTTGCCCCTCTTCTGCTTCCTCGCACACCGCTTCCAACGCTTTATTTCCGGGGGAGGAGTAGCAGTCGAGTCCGGTGTTGTTGCAGGCCGGAGTAGTCCGAGTTCCTTTAGCGTCTCTGTTGCAAAGTCCAGAACGCTGCAAATCTTGCTTTTGCAGATGTCCAGTAGAAACTGATGTACGTAAGTACGACGTAGTAAGACGAGACGAACACGTAAAACTTTCGGACAAACACTTTTTAAACGAACAAAACACCGTTCAGCGTTCACCGTTCACCTATGCAGTGTGGAGGTGGGGGGGTGCTACCACAGAAACCGAAAATTCTCAGGACAGCAGCATGTGTCCAAATTTCAATCTTAAACGTTCTATTTAATCATAAACTATCTGAGATAGATAGATAGATAGATAGATAGATAGATAGATTGATAGATACTTTATTGATCCCCATGGGGAAATTCAAGGGTCTCAGTAGCATACAGACATCACACACAACATGCACTTACAGCAGAAATGGTAAATATAAGTATAAGTA
>NC_055964.1:33745697-33755697 GCF_018492685.1 Alosa sapidissima | reverse complement strand
AACACACTATCTCCCAGCCAGAGACCAGTGAAGTCAAACAGGCCTCCTTCCCCACAGGCATATCTGCAGTCAGATAACGGCCCCGCAGCACAGATTGGCTCTCGAGGTGGAGAGTCTATCTTTCTATGGCCATTTAGCTACCGCTTCCTTAAGGGCAGGATGATTTTCCCGTTCGATCCGCAGCAGTTGTCGGAGTGTGTGGGGTGAGAGGTATCTAATATGCAGCGTCTCAGGTGAAGCTGGAGACTAGTTACGGCAAGAAGAGGGAGAGAGAGAGGTCACACCATGCCCCCACACACACACACACACACCGCATAGTGACTCGCCATCAGCAGTGCAGGCACAGACGCAGACACAGACACATACACAGACACAGACGTAGGCACAGACACATACACAGACGTAGGCACAGACACAGACACAGACGTAGACACAGACGTAGGCACAGACACATACACAGGCACAGACACAGATGCAGGTGCTGAGCACCGTGACACAATGCTTATATTCAGGCCTTCATCAGCCTCTGAGAGAGAGAGACAGATCTGCTTTCCTTTTAAAAGATGTCATCAATCCCCCCACGGCATCAGCCTCTTGTAGATGGCGGAGAGAGAGAGAGAGAGTGAGAGAGAGAGAGAGAGAGAGAGAAAGAGCATTGCTGCTTTATGAATCCATCAGATTGATCAGGGCTGAGCAGGGTCAGCACAATTCATACACACTCACACTGAACCCTCATTTTTGGTGAACATGATGATGCAAAAAGCCAAACGATGGCGTAAAGGCTGATGACATGAGCACCTGAGTATCACTGAAGCAAATGATGCACATTGCACATCTCGGGTAGCCTGGCTAACGTCAGACCTCATCTCATTGTGTGTTTGTGACATCACTGACATTGTGAAGTGTGTTTGTGACATCACATTGGCAGTGTGGAGTGTGTTTGTGACATCACTGACAGCCTGGATGGTGTGTGATGGCACCATAGACTGTATATATAGAACTGGACAGTGTGCCGTCTGTTAAGAGTGATGCGAGCGTTAGTCCAGAGCCCCCTGGTGGCTGGCTGCAGTACAATGTGTAACTCCGCCCATCCCCATGTATTTCAATGGCCAAGTAGCCAACTTTCCGTGTCACTTTTCTCACCTAAAACTATTTTTGTATCAACAACTTTTTATTCGAAAACATAGTTTTCAAGATGCTTCAATACACACAATTTTTCTTTTCTCGCTGAAATTATTTTTTTTAATGTTATATTAACAAATCTAAAAAGGGCGTGTTTACACCTATGATTGACAGCTGGCTGGCTGCAGACACGACGCTTTGTCCATTATGTTTTACCGTCTAGGCTGCAGACACTACCACGCCATCGCTCACTTATTTTAACGACACCTGATTTCGACACATAATCTAACCTAAATAAGTGTTGCTGTCATTATCATTAGGCTATATCTTATCACAGTCTGACTAAATACATATTGATAGTCATACATTGTGTAGTTACAGATTCTTTGTGAAAAAAGATATGTGCTGTTCTTTCGTAGATGCTACGTATATTAGCTCATAGCATGCTACATCATGCTAGCATTAGCCAGTTGATAGGTAAAGTAAGAGGGCTCTGCTATATTGATCCGAAGTGACGTTAGCCATAGTCCCCATAATTTAGTCCTACTTGTTTCAAATGGTTTAACGTAACCAGTGATTGCCGCCATCATCGTTGCAACTTCATTTGAATACACTTTGTCACTGGAGAAGGCGATGTTAAGTTTCATTAACGTTAACTCTTGCTTAGTTTTGCGAATGGCAATAAACGCCACCTAGCCTGCTAGGTCGACAACCTCGGTATGCCCATTTATGAATCACCCCGACAAATAACTTTACTTGTGTTTTAGTGAAGACATTATTGGACCATAGCTTAACGTGAGGTAGGATTCAAAGTTACAAATGGACAATTTGCTTAGTATGCTCATAACAGCGGTATCTGAAAATGCTGAGTTAAGGTATCGTTGTTACCTGCGATTGCACTGCTGGAGAAGCATTTTGCATTGGTATGATTTGATCAGGTATTCCCAGTGATGTGTAAATCCTCCCATAGACGTATCCCATTTCAAAATAATACGTCTAAATTGAAAACTGTGACAACTCATTGATAGGCTCTCTCAATATGTCTGTAATCGTATGCCTCTACCACAGGCTTGCTAGTCTTTCACCAGAGAGGGTGCTCCATTATAAATAAAAAATGTAATGCTGCAGTCTTCATGTCAGCTGTAAAAATATGAGAACATGGACCTACTACATCAGGATACTCTGTAAACATTTTACACATAATCAGGAAGCTACTTTGCTGTTCAGTGTGTGATGTGTTTAAAGTGGTACTACGTTTAAAGAAACATTTTTATTCTTTGTTTCAAGTGCATAAGAAAATACCACATTATGATGATGATGGTTATGGTTACCCTTAACAAATACAAAACAATATAATACTTAAAACAGGGATCAATCAATAGCCTAATGAAATAAACAATGAGGGGGGAAAGCAATAATAAATAATAATGCCCATTCAATCAATAATATCAAAAACATGGTAAGACTACATTAAAGAGAATATCAATAATACATTTTTTTAAAATTAATCAACAGCCTATAATGAAAATAAAACAGTACTACTGCATACAAACCATAATGTATAAGAAGTGCTTAAAAGACCAAAAACTATCACAAGAACGAAGAGCACTGGGCAACTCATTCCACCAACATGGAACCACTGAGGAAAAGAGTCTTGAATTTGACCTAGCGTTTAAGACTGAAGCTCATCAGAAGACCGCAGTGGGCGGTTGGGGATGTATATCTTGATCATTGAATTAAAATAACAAGGAGCAGATCCAGTCAGTGTCCTATAGGCCAAAGTGAGAGATTTAAATTAAATTCTGGGTACTGTAGGGAGCCAATGGAGAGTAACTAGGAGAGGAGTTACGATGTGTCCTCTTTGGCTGATTGAAGACCAGTCATGTTACAGCATTCTGAATGATATATCACACAAAAGAAATAAAAAAAAAAACATTCAATATTGATTTAGTATCAACAAATAATTATTATTTTAGTAACGTCTACATCTTTGTGTAGGCTACAGTTAAATACTAAGCAATGGCCTCTGACTTAAATACCAAGGCAGTTAAATGACCGTGGTATGGTATAGTCTACGTGATACACAGGACTACACAGTAAACCCATTTAAAAAGCATAATCATCTCAGTATACCCATTTAAAATAGGCAAGGATACGTATTTAATAACATTTGGGGTTGCTCACAGTATACCCACCACTACAACTAACTAACTAGACTACACCACTGGTTAAATGGCGCATTGCAATTTACAATTTGTGTGAGTTCAGGGGCATACAGAAAGTTGAAGTTTGGGTGACATCAATAAAGAAAATAGAAACAAAGGGATGTGTACAGACTCAAGTATGAATGATGTCACATTAACAGAAGGTTCAGAGCAGCGGCAGACTTTTCTTGGTGCCACGCAAGTTATTGAAAGTCATGTGTTTTCAGAACGTAGTGGTGCTGTGCCATGTCCCATGTATAAGGGGCTTCATGTTGATCCAGTGACGGTGGGTGATGTCAGGGAGATGGATGTCAGGGGACTTGGAGAAAGGGGGAGGACATGCCACCTCAGACCACTCCAGCCAAACCACTTCACGTAGGCATTCCCTTGCTTGCAGACTAATGTAGATCATGGAGACCACTTTGCCGCCACCTCCAGTACATTTAGCCATCACCCATATCTTACCTGCAAAAAGAAAAGTTACAATAAAGTTAGTCAGACAATTTTACAACATTACAAAGCATCTAATCAGGCACTCAACACCACTAGTAATACCAATTAATTAAATATGTGTGTGTGCAAAAAACTTTACAGCCTACCTAATGTTAACTACACATTTAAATATGCGGTGTGAATGTTATTAACTTGCGTCAGCTTGAAAAATAACGTTATCAGTATGACTGATCATGGACGTTAGATGACAAACTAAGGTCTTTCTCAAATGTTCACCGATATCCCTGGGAAGTGACTGGTTCTTGGCGTAGTGTTTAATGCAGGCGTTTCATTTATCGATCATTCACTTATACGGTCTACAACTACCGACCTACCGATCTATTTTTTTTACAGTCTATGCTACCGACCTACCATCACAGAAGTAGCTCTAACAGGTGTCTGTCGTTAACGTTAGAAAAAATGCAACGCTGGCAAACTGGCTAGTAGTTACATTAACATGACGGGTTGATGAGGTCCATGCTTCACATTACGTTAACGTTAACTTGCGTTGCTTTATCACATCATATACTGTACTGACTGTCTAGTGTTATTAATCCCCATGTACAGTCAATGGTTACTCCATGTTGAGATGGCATACATCAAGATTGAGATATTTGAAAACAGCAACAACTAATAAAACCAAGTATATCATGCATCGACTGTTACGGGAGCTGTGTGCTAATCTTCACTTCAACGACTAACTTAGCCTCCCGTTAACGGTAACGTTAATGTAGCTGCTAACGTTAGCATCTAATTCGCTGTCCGTATTTCTGTTGTTAGCTCATTAGTATTCACCATACTAAATTGTCACAGTCTATAATCAACATAATAAGCTCTCTTAGACGTATTTAAGAACACCAATAGACAAAAAAAAAACTTTTCAATTGATACGCAACACTTACCAGACACGAACAAACCGATTGTTGTTTGTACTGTTTAGCTAACTCACAGCCGCAAAATTCATCCAGCCAGCTAGCCTTCTGCGCCGAGTCGACCTGCGTTGTGGAAAGGAGAAGGGGGCGGGTTTCACTTGACAAGGGGCGTGTTTAACTCGCTGAGTGGCAACTGAGTGGGCGTGCCTGACCGCGACTCCTCTTCACTGCGCATGCTTCAACTTTTGCTGCGCAGCCGCACTTCAAATTGGCTCCAAATTTTCCAAGATGGCGTCGCCTCGGCGGCTTCAATTCCATAGAACACTGTAGAATGCAGCCACACTGTCCAGTTCTATATATACAGTCTATGGATGGCACTGACAGTGTGGATGTCTGGACAGTGTATGATAGCCTGGCTAACGTCAGACCTCATCTCATTGAGATGGGGTCTGGGAACTAGACATTCATTTCCTCTTATTTAAAAACTTGATTGACGAATGCCCAGAGTCGTTGATTGGGCGCTACGAATGTCTATCAAATGTGTCTGTACGTAGCTCATAACGGCTTGGGTGTTTCGTCATCGTCTTGCTGCCCTCCCTCCGTTCTGTGATTGGTTCCTTCGTTGAGGTGAAAAAGTCCATAGAATCCAGGCTGCCTAGCAGCGTGAATAAATAATTGCACACGTAAGGCAGCATGGGAAAACCCAGGCTACATCTCTGGATGGTATAAACATTGCAGTACATCCATTGTAGTATCCTGTATATTATGGACCTGTGTAAAATGAAATTGAGAGTATTTTGTATTTAGTTCATCTTATATATAAATAAAAAATATAGCCATATTTTTTGTTGCACTGTTTTTGAGAGAACGTGTTTTTTTCTGCAGATATAAATAGCCAGGGTGTACAAGTACTGCATATGTGAGTTGGTTGGGGGGGAAAACACCACCACCACAATGGAATGAAGATCTATCTTAACAGACAGACACACACACACACACACAAGCTCCTCTGAACGTCCTGGTGAGTTGTCTAGCCGAGGGCAGGGCCTTACAGTCAGGTGTGTGTGTGTGTGTGTGTGTGTGTGTGTGTGGTGTGGGGGACAGAGGGCCTGATGTAATAAAAAGGGGATCAGAGCTTCATATGGCCTCATAAAGCTGGCTGTACACACACACACACACACACACACACTGAGGGTGCGCTGTGTCCAGCCCGTGTGCAGCAGTCTTGATCACATGCTGACCAGTGTGTGTAGTCTCGACTGCTGCGGCACGTCTCCAAACAGATTAGTACATCAGCTGTAGAGCGGCTCACACACACCTTTTAATATCGCCAGACACCAGTGCTGTATAGCAACTTTTAATATTGCCAGACGCCAGTGCTGTATAGCAACTTTTAATATCGCCAGATGGCCAGTGCCACACCTTTATTATGAACGAGGGATCTCTCCACACACACTCTCCTCTCCACACACACTTCCATCACTCCACACACACTCTCCTCTCCACACACACTTCCATCGCTCCACACACACTTCCCTCACACACACTTCCATCGCTCCACACACACTCTTCTCTCCACACACACTCTCCTCCCCACTCACACTCCCCTTGCTACACACACTTCCCTCACACACTTCCATCGCTCCACACACACTCCCCTCTGCACACACTTTTCCATCGCTCCACACACACTCTCCTCTCCATGCCCAATCTCATCTCAGCACACACACACACTTCTCTTCACACACACACTCCCCTCCCTTTTATTGGCACCAATCTCCTGTCCATCTGCCAGCACACCTTGTGTCTCCTCACTCCTCTTCACTCCTCTTCTCTTCTCTTCTCTTCTCTTCTCTTCTTTTCTCTCTCTCTTTCCTATGCTACATGAGCCTCTTTTCTTCTCTCTCTCCTCTCTCTCTCTCTCTCTCTCTCTCTCTCTTTTTCTCTCTCTCTCCTATGCTACATGAGCCTCTTTTCTTCTCTCTCTCCTCTCTCTCTCTCTCTCTCTCTCTTTTTCTCTCTCTCTCCTATGCTACATGAGCCTCTTTTCTTCTCTCTCTCTCTCTCTCTCTCTCTCTCTCCTCCTCCTCCCCTGCTGTTGGAATCTTCTCTCCTTCTCTCCCCTTCCCTGCGGCTGAAACCCTGCTCCTCTCCTCTGGGTCCTTTAGTTTTAGATCTTCACCTGTGTGATCTGTCGTTCCCCAGACACTTTCATTTTGGGCCAGGAAATAGATTGTGTGAAATTGCTCTCTCGATGGCTTTGGCCAAAACTCATCTCCTCTACAAAGAAACAGCCCTTCCTGTCGAGACCCCACTAACTGCCCTGATTCTTTGTGGATGTGAATGAGGAGCAGAAGTGATTCTTTGTGGATGTAAATCAGGAACAGAGGGGATTGTTTGTGGATGTGACTCAGGAACAGAGGGGATTCTTTGTGGAAGTGACTCAGGAACAGAGGGGGTTCTTTGTGTATCTGGAACAGAGCGGATTCTTTGTGGATGTGACTCAGGAACAGAGGGGATTCTTTGTGGAAACTGAGGGGATTCTTTGTGGATGTGACTCAGGAACTGAGGGGATTGTTTGTGGATGTGACTCAGGAACAGAGGGGATTCTTTGTGGATGTGACTCAGGAACAGAGGGGGTTCTTTGTGGATGTGACTCAGGAACAGAGGGGGTTCTTTGTGGATGTGACTCAGGAACAGAGGGGATTCTTTGTGGAAGTGACTCAGGAACAGAGGGGGTTCTTTGTGTATCTGGAACAGAGAGGATTCTTTGTGGATGTGACTCAGGAACAGAGGGGATTCTTTGTGGAAACTGAGGGGATTCTTTGTGGATGTGACTCAGGAACTGAGGGGATTCTTTGTGGATGTGACTCAGGAACTGAGGGGATTGTTTGTGGATGTGACTCAGGAACAGAGGGGATTCTTTGTGGATGTGACTCAGGAACTGAGGGGATTGTTTGTGGATGTGACTCAGGAACAGAGGGGGTTCTTTGTGGATGTGACTCAGGAACAGAGGGGGTTCTTTGTGGATGTGACTCAGGAACAGAGGGGGTTCTTTGTGGATGTGACTCAGGAACAGAGGGGATTCTTTGTGGAAGTGACTCAGGAACAGAGGGGGTTCTTTGTGTATCTGGAACAGAGCGGATTCTTTGTGGATGTGACTCAGGAACAGAGGGGATTCTTTGTGGAAACTGAGGGGATTCTTTGTGGATGTGACTCAGGAACTGAGGGGATTCTTTGTGGATGTGACTCAGGAACTGAGGGGATTGTTTGTGGATGTGACTCAGGAACAGAGGGGATTCTTTGTGGATGTGACTCAGGAACTGAGGGGATTGTTTGTGGATGTGACTCAGGAACAGAGGGGATTCTTTGTGGATGTGACTCAGGAACAGAGGGGGTTCTTTGTGGATGTGACTCAGGAACTGAGGGGATTGTTTGTGGATGTGACTCAGGAACAGAGGAGGCTCCGGGGCTTCTCTCTCCAATGACTTCAGAGTGATGCGACTGTTTAGAGTGGGCCGTGTGGCTGGCAGCAAGGTTCTGTAATTACCCATATTTATTTACCACAACAAACAGTGAGCCGCGTCAAACTTTAACACTGAGGCCCCTCACAGAGCCAGCCCTGTCAGACACACACACACAAGGCGCGTACCTCAGAGCATCGGCTCTGTCAGACACACACACACACACACCAGCCACCACTGTGAGCCAGTCTGACAGATGAACCCCTGGGGCAGGCTTCACATGCACACACACACACACACACACACACACACACACACACACACACACACACATACCAGCCATACACACATAGCAGACTCACACACTCAACCCTAATTAGTCCAATTAAACAGTGCCTTGTTAAGCAGGCCACCCCTCACCCCCCACCACACACCCCCCCCTCACCCCTGGCAGTGGATCTGGTGTTGGCGTCGTCCTCCATGTGCTGGGGATAAGGGGGTCGGGTGATTACGGGCGCATTATCTCCCCGACCACAGCTTTAACTGGGCCAAGGGACAGAGAGGACGGCAGCCCAGAGAGGCTGTCAGACGCGGGATGGATGGGGGTCGGGCGTCTGGACCGCACCGTCCCCTCCGCTGGGGTCCTCAAGGACACACTGACACGGTTACACTCAAGTCATCACAGACAGTGAGACACAGAGGAGAGACTGATGGAGAGAATGTGTGTGTGTGTGTGTGTGTGTGTGTGTGTGTGTGTGTGTGTGTGTGTGAGAAAGAGACATACAGTGTGTGTGTGGGCATGTGTGTGGGCGAGTATATGTGTGTGTGTGTGTGTGTATATTTGAGAGAGAAATAGAGTGTGTGTGTGTGTGTGTGTGTGTGTGTGTGTGTGAGAGAGAGAGAGAGACGGTGTGTGTGTGTGCATGTGTGTGTGCATGTGTGTGCGCGTGTATGTGTGTGTGTGTGTGTGTGTGTGTGTGTGTGTATTTGAGAGAGAAATAGAGTGTGTGTGTGTGTGTGTGTGTGTGTGTGTGTGTGTGTGTGTGTGTGTGTGAGAGAGAGAGAGAGTGCAGGAGAGTTGGGAGCAGAACTTTGCGCGGCTCTTTGAATATGTCCCAGTGGACGGTGAGTGCCATCAGAAAGACGGTCACATGTTGCCGTGAGGCGCTTCGCTCTCTGAGCAGTAACACTCTCTTGCCCCATCCGCCACGGTTTCCACGGATACCACCAGAGAAGGAGGGCAGGATTCAGTGGAGGAAAGTCCATGCCTGCGTCTAATTGAAATAAATGTTAGACCGAGCCATCAGCAACCAGAGATGCTGCAGCAGATGGGAGGTGTTGTAGATCAGCTGCAGATGTGGATGGGAGCTGCAGATGTGGATGGGAGGTGCAGTAGATCAGCAGCAGATGTGGATGGGAGGTGCTGTAGATGGGAGGTGCTGTAGATCAGCAGCAGATGTGGATGGGAGCTGCAGATGTGGATGGGAGGTGCAGTAGATCAGCAGCAGATGTGGATGGGAGGTGCTGTAGATGGGAGGTGCTGTAGATCAGCTGCAGATGTGGATGGGAGCTGCAGATGTGGATGGGAGGTGCAGTAGATCAGCTGCAGATGTGGATGGGAGGTGCTGTAGATCAGCAGCAGATGTGGATGGGAGGTGCTGTAGATGGGAGGTGCTGTAGATCAGCTGCAGATATGGATGGGAGGTGCTGTAGATGGGAGGTGCTGATCAGCTGCAGATGTGGATGGGAGGTGCAGTAGATCAGCTGCAGATGTGGATGGGAGGTGCTGTAGATCAGCAGACTGAGTACTGTAGTCCTGTGGGATTTGGGTCACTTGGGGGTACGG
>NC_055964.1:33730697-33740697 GCF_018492685.1 Alosa sapidissima | reverse complement strand
GCTAGACTGTCTCTCTCTGTGTTTCCGCACGTGTCTCTACATTGCGTGGTGAGAAGCTGTCGCTGTTCAGTACAGCAGCGCTAGAATGTCTCTCTCCGTGTAAGCTGTTCAGTACAGCAGCGCTAGAATGTCTCTCTCCGTGTGAGCTGTTCAGTACAGCAGCGCTAGACCAGTCTCTCTGTGTGTTTCCGCACGTGGCTCTACATGCCTGGCTGGCCTCTCAGGGAGGGATTGTGTCTGGTTTGGGTTGGATTGTGTCTTTTTTCGTCCCCACAAAGGGCTGCAAGCAGGTCAACAAAGGCAGGCTGCAGCCGCCAGGAGGCTGGCAGCCCCCAGGCACAGCGCTGGGTGAGTGAGCCCCATTGTGCTTCTGTGGAGCCCTGCAATACATCAACAGCCAACACAACAACACAACACAGCACAGCACAGCGGAGAGAGAGGGAGGGAGGGGAGAGAAATGGAAGCAGACAGAGAGAGAGAGAGAGAGAATGAGAGAGGTGGGAGAAAAAGAGAGGCAAACAAAGATAGGAGGAGAGAGAAAGAGAGAGACTGAGACAGAGAGATGAGGCATAGAATCAGTGAGATGGAGAGACAGGGATAGCAAGAGAGAGGGATGAGGCACAGAATGGGGTAGAGGGAGAGAGAGAGAGAGGGATGATGCACAGAATGGGGGGAGAGGGAGAGAGAGAGGGATGAGGCACAGAATGGGGGAGAGGGAGAGAGAGAGAGAGGGATGAGGCACAGAATGGGGGGAGAGGGAGAGAGAGAGAGAGGGATGAGGCACATAATGGGGGGAGAGGGATATGTGGGATAATGCCCGACGAGGTGTCCGTTATCAGAAATAAATGGACGACGCGGAGGCGTGAACCGTCCAACGCGAAGCAGAGTCCATTTATTTCTGATAATGGACGCATCGAAGGGCATTATCCCGTTTATACCATGGTCACTTAAGAAATAAATAAATATGAAATCAATTATTAATACTAAATGAGTTTTAGAGTTAAAATCGTTAGTTTTTTCAGCTGTTTACAGTTGATTCCATTGTTGCGAAGCCTGCCTCCAGGCTCAACCGTTGTCCTACTATTGTTGTTATAGTTACTATTCATAAGCATTGACATGGAACAGCGATTAAACTTTTTTTTTACCAGATCTACTTCATAGGTGTAGTATATCACTTTTTTAAACGACACCCATTTCAACCTAGACCATGGTATAAATGGAGAGAAGAAGAGAGAAAGATGGAGGTGGGGAAACAGAGAGATGACAGAGAAGGAGGGATGAAGAGAGGAAGAGGGAGGAGGAGAAGGAGCAAGAGGGAACCTTATCGCAGGGGGACACGGAACGGCTTTGTGTGTGTGTGTGTGTGTGTGTGTGTGTGTATGTGTGTGTGTGTGTGTTTGTAAGTATGTGTGTTTTGTCACTGGGGTGACGCAGCAAGAATGAGAGTCATTCTTAGACATGTATCCATGGGGTGGGTGGTTATCATCCAACTACTCAACCTCAGTTATCACACACACACACACACACGCGCGTGCGCACGCACACACACACATGCACACACACACGCGCACACACACACATTCCACCCAAACACAATTATCATATCCACTCACACACTCAACCAGAGCCCTCAGCCCAGTCATCATGTCCACACACACAGATACACTCCACCCAAACAGTCATCTTGTCCACACACACTGGATCATCTCCACCCAAACACAGTCATCCTGTCCACACACACTGGATCATCTCCACCCAAACACAGTCATCATGTCCACACACACTGGATCATCTCCACCCAAACACAGACTGGGCACACACACATACACTCCACCCAAACACAGTCATCTTGTCCACACACACTGGATCATCTCCACCCAAACACAGTCATCCTGTCCACACACACTGGATCATCTCCACCCAAACACAGGTGTCACCCCTCCACCAGGTGGCAGATGTGCACCGAATGAACGGAATGTCTGCACAGATATGTGTTCCTACTACACAACATGTGTTAGCCACCTGCTGTCAGTGTGTGTGTGTGTGTGTGTGTGTGTGTGTGTGTGGCACACTGCCTTTAGTGAAATCAGCATTCTTCTGCCTCATTAGCGCTGCTATGCTAACAGGAGCTAAGATGCAGATAGCCGCGGCGCTGTGACATTCCGATCCGATCCGCTCTGATTGCACGCCACGCAGCACTCCATCACGGAACAGGCTGGGTGGGACGACGACTCATTTGCGCACAGTCAGCATCCACACCCGTCGCCATAGTGATCATGCCACTGCCATCCATCCATGCCCGTCACCACGGCGATCCGGCCATCGCCGCGTGCATCCGTTGCATAGCTGCTGCTGTTATCTCTTGCCGTAATAATGACATTAAAATACAAGCCCCGCCATCATTACTGCTCTGCTGATAAGGCCTCAATATGCACCATGACTTACTGCACACACACACACACACACACACACAATGACTGACTGTATAGACCTGATATGATAACCATTATAAACCACCCACACACACACACACACGTTCACTGCTGATATGATCACCATAACCGCCCCCCCCCCCCCCCCCCAAGAAACACACACACACACATAATGACTGACTACACCTTAACCATAACCATACACACACACACACACATCACCATTACCCACACACGCTCACACACATTATGACTGACTGTATAGACCTGATATGATAACCATTATTAAGTCACACACACACACACACAAACAAACAAACAAACACACACACACATAGACACACATACACACACACACACACACATACACACACACACACACAACAGAACCCAACAGTTCCCTGACCCAATGCCCAACCGGTCCCACAGATGACCCAACCCAACACTTCCCTGACCAGCCGGAAGTTTCTGGCGCTAACAATAAAACTATAGAAAGTTTTTGTAGGAAGGGGAGAGTGACCTCATGTTTAGACCAGTCTGTTGAGGGGGTAATCAGGTTTTCATATCTCTGAAATGACCCATCGAGTCATGAATACTTCAATTCAGCCCTTTTTAATTTATGGCATAGGCTACTGTCCTTAGAGCTGGAATAAGGAAATGGGTTATCTATACAATCTGCCATTTGCTAAGTCTTTAACTGGAAATGAAATGTTTCATGATATTCCCTTCTGGGAAGCCATTGAGAAAATAACAGAAACTCAACTTAACTTTACTTATGTTTTGTATCTTGCATGAAACACACACACACACACACACAACAGAACGCTCGGTAACAGACAACACCAAACACTTTCACTAGCTCCAGCACCCCACACAAATGAGCCCCTACCGCTGAATACATGCATTTAGCTCCAGCACCCCACACAAATGAGCCCCTAATGCTGAATACCTGCATTTAGCTCCAGCACCCCACACAAATGAGCCCCTAACGCTGAATACCTGCATTTAGCTCCAGCACCCCACACAAATGAGCCCCTAACGCTGAATACCTGCATTTAGCTCCAGCACCCCACACAAATGAGCTGGAGGGCTGGGACCGAGAGCCCCTAACGCTGAATACCTGCATTTTTCCTCCCCCGTTTGACTTTGAAAAGTAAAGTGCTCTGCTTGTTTGGGGGCCCGAGGCACTCAGCTCTGCCCGGTTTGGCGGCCATTTCTCTGCCAATTTGGCGTCGGCGGAGCGACGAGTCGGCCTGCCTTAACTCCGGCCGCCACTAAACACCGCCTTGTCACTGCGGAATTTAGATTGATTGTAAAATTGGCCCAATTGCCACACTGGTGAGTGCTTTTCCTTCAGAAAACAGTCTGCTGGTCCCCGAGGCAGGCCCATTACCAGCGTATCAATGAGCTGAACACAAACAAGAACAGAGAGAGAGAGAGAGAGAGAGAGAGAGAGAGAGAGAGAGAGAGAGCAACAACGAGAGATATAAAAAGAGGGGGGGGGGGTGGCAATATCATGGAAAACAAACAAATTGGGTTTGGCCAATCATATTTTCAAATTAAGACTAAATTTGAGCTTAGCATATCACATATTAGGGAATGAGAGCGGTTGGTATTTATGAAGTAAAATTACACAAATCATAGTTTGCCAAAACCATGACATGTCATTATAGATTGTACATAATTTGATACATGTACCTGTCTTACAGCCTTGCTACACACAACCTGACTCATTAAACAATTATTGAAATGATAAAACATAACAAATCCAAACTCAGTAATTGTCTGGGCAGTGAGTAAACCCTCAGTTTCTACTTACAGTCTCTCCAGCCTGTAAGTAGAAACTCTGTAGTTTTCTGGGCAGTGAGTGTGCAGTTTGTAGTCTCTCTGGTCTGTGGGTCTCTGTAGTTTTCTGGCCTTTGAGTAGAATCTCAGTAGAATGCCTCTGGTCAATGTGTAGAATCTCAGTAGAATGCCTCTGGTCAATGTGTAGAATCTCAGTAGAATGCCTCTGGTCAATGTGTAGAATCTATCCGGTTAGTGAGTGGAGTCTGTGTAGCGTAACAGAGTAGAAGTTAAGCCAAGTGTGTGTGTGTACTTGAGAAGAAGTTCAGAGGAGTGTGTGTAACTGAGTAGAAGTTCAGAGGAGTGTGTGTGTACCTGAGTAAGTTGTGAGTGTGTGTGTGTGTAAACTGAGTAGGTTGTGAGTGTGTGTGTGTAAACTGAGTAAGTTGTGAGTGTGTGTGTGTGTGTAAATTGAGTAAGTTGTGAGTGTGTGTGTGTGTGTACCTGAGTAAGTTGTGAGTGTGTGTGTGTGTAAACTGAGTAAGTTGTGAATGTGTGTGTGTGTGTACCTGAGTAAGTTGTGAGTATGTGTGTGTGTGTACCTGAGTAAGTTGTGCGTGTGTGTGTGTAAACTGAGTAAGTTGTGAGTGTGTGTGTGTACCTGAGTAAGTTGTGAGTGTGTGTGTGTGTGTACCTGAGTAAGTTGTGAGTGTGTGTGTGTAAACTGAGTAAGTTGTGACTGTGTGTGTGTGTACCTGAGTAAGTTGTGTGTGTGTGTGTGTGTAAACTGAGTAAGTTGTGTGTGTGTGTGTGTGTGTGTGTAACTGAGTAAGTTGTGAGTGTGTGTGTGTGTAACTGAGTGAGTTGTGAGTGTGTGTGTGTGTGTAACTGAGCCATATGGGGCCGCATGCTGGAAGGCTCCGTTGTGTTGAGGAGCCGTTTTCCTGAGCACGCTCAGTGGGCAGATGCTGGCGATGAGGAGCTCTGTGATTGGCTGCGTTCCAGTGCGCCGAGGAGACAGCTGGGAGACCACAGTGCTGGAACACGCTGAGATGCCAAGACACACACTCCATGCGTGCACAGCTCTGATGTCTTTATGCAAGCGCCTGTGTGTGTGTGTCTGCCTGATGACTTTATCTTTGTGTGTGTGTGTGCCTGATGCTTTTATGTGTGAGAGTATGTGTGTCTGATGTCTTTTTATGTCGGTAAGTGGTGATGTGTGTGTGTGTGTGTGTTGTGTGTGTGTCAGATGTCTTTTTATGTGCGCAAGTGGTGATGTGTGTGTGTGTGTGTGTATGTATGTGTCTGATGTCTTTTTATGTGCACAAGCGGTGATGTGTGTGTGTGTGTGTGTGTGTGTGTGATATCTTTCTTATTTTTGTAAGTAAGTGTGTGTGTTTGTATAGTATGTCACTGGGTACAGGTGATCGGTAAGGGCCTGTGTCCACCAATTATGTTTTTTGCACTGACAGCACCCTCAACCTCATTTTCAGAGCGCTTCAATCAAGTGTTTATTGTTCCTAGGTTACGAAGTTTCGATGGGTCGTCGAGAGAGAAGTGACATTGACGAGCCCAGCGCTTGGTTATTCACTTGGTTTTTCTGCTCGCTGCCATTTTGTCAGTCAAGAAGTGAGTTGTCCAAAACCTTTTTTTTTTTTAGTAAACTCTGTGTACATAAACAATGTTCTCAATGCTCGATCATGCATCAAAATAGTAGTGCCCCTACGACTCCCATTCAAAAGGCGATTTGACCCGAAAACGACAATACGGTCAAGCTTAAAAGTGGCACTTCCGACGTAATTATGCTTTAAAACGAAAGTTTGACTCGGGTACATTCACAAAAACACCCTAGGATGTATTTTGGCGAGAGTTACGCTTTAAAGACTCTGATAAATTGGCCCACCTGCTAGGAGAAGGACTGACTGCTCTGCTGGCTGTGAAATATGTTGCAGCTTGCCATGACATGAGGGACAGTGAGTCGGACACCTTGCCACAATGCCCGACCAAATGTCTGTACTTAATCCAGTGTATTTTAATGCGTAATGCGTAAATGTAGTTCCTCTGCGTTAGTTCATCTTATTGAGTTCCTGTGGTTGAGTCACTCTGGGCCATTTCCTCTGGGTTAGTTTGTCTAGTTGAGTTCCTGTGGGTTAGTTCCTGTGGATGTCCGTGTGTGTGTGTGCGAGTGTGTGTGTGTGTGGAGATGTGTGGTCCCCTCCTCTGATGTGGGTCTGACCACAGCAGCGGCGGCAGCAGCAGTTTTATCTCTTCCGCAGAGCCACTGCTCTCCAGCCCGGGGGCATTAGATATTCATTAGTCCTCATTAGGACAGAAAAACACTGAATCGGCCCCAGTTAACAATGGGTCCCAAAGCACAGAGGCCCCGGACGCCACCACTGCTGCCGCTGCTGCCGCTGCTGCTGCCTGAGATGCTGCGTGGGGGGGAGCTCACGAGCCAGCCAGCGCCGCGCTGCCGACTCAAGCACACCCAGCAGCAGGGCTCTCATCTGGCCCTGAATTGGCTCTGATCTGGCTCTCATCTGGCCCTGAATTGGCTCTGATTTGGCCCTGATCTGGCTCTGTTCTGGCTCTGATCTGGCCGGTCTGCTGTGACTTCCAGACCCATGAAACAGCTATCTGAGCTATGAGTCCCCTCATCTGGGTCAGACTGGCCAGGCCTAGACTGATAAGAGCTGGATTTCCCTGGAATAGATGCAATGGGTTACGCTTGAAGGAGATGCCTCTCATCAGCCCGGTGACGGGCAGCACACTGGACGCCTTTTTAGATCACCCAATCCATCTCTGTCCAGGGGTTCAGATGCATATCTCTCCTGATTAATTAGGACGCAAGACCTCCTCCCCACCCCTCTCCTCTCTCCTGCGGGAGATCCATCCTCCTTACTGCAACAGGAGGGAGGGACAAGGCTCCCGTTGCGCCCCGAGACCGGTCTTGACCATGGCCCACTTCCTTACGTACGGACCCTCATTACCGCGCGCGCATCACCAGGACAAATCCCCCGCTTAAGACCTGCTTGAGGGATAACTAATTAGTGGCGCATCATTTATGTGTGTCTGGTGTGTTGTGTGAGTGTGTGCTATGGTGTGTGATGTGTGTGTGTTGTGGTGCCTGTGTGTGGATGAATGCAGCTTTTGGGCTAATCAGTCTATACGGAGTTCAGATCAGATCAGAAGCAGCCAGTATGAGACCTTTAAATAATAACATGCTTTTGTGTGTGTCAACATATGTGTGTGTTAATATGTATTTCATCTGAGTGTGTGTGTCTGTGTGTTTGTGTTTGTACATATGCCAACATTCTTGAATTTCCCCTTGGGGATCAATAAAGTATCTATCTATCTATCTATCTATCTATCTATCCATGTGTGTGTTAATATGTATTTCATCTGAGTGTGTGTGTGTTGGGTATGGGTACGTGTCCAGCACCAGATGTGTATCCTAAATTAACAGGAGGTTCCTATGACAACCGTCTGGCGGCTCTATCCTCTCAGAGAGCGCTCATGGCATGTGCCTCTGGTTGACTAATCACTGTGTGCATATGGTAGGTGCACCAACATCTGCAACCGTAAACAACCTTAAACGCAGGAGACGGCCTCGGCCACAACCAGCATCACTCTTTATCTCCTGTGAGAGCTATTAGCCGGAGCTGCCTCCTGACAAAAGGACTAGCGGTCGCATTAAGCAGACGCATTCAGATGCTAACTCCACACGACAGCGCTCCCTAATCTGAAGCTGCATTCACACGCGCTCAACACAAGTTCCGCATGTGTGAGTGTGTGTGAGAGTGTGTGTGCGTGTGAGAGTGTGTGGCTGTACAAGCAGGTCATTATCAAACATGCAAAGCCTTCAGTTTCTCCATGCCAACAGGAGCCTGGTCATCTGTATGGGCGTTGCGTGGGCATCAATGCTCCCTGCAGACCTGGCAGCCATGAATGTGGCGCTGATTAGCTTGGCAAGGACACCGTTAAGATAACCATTTACCCACAATGCTCCTGAGCCTTCTGGACGCTGCACACAGCATCAAGGGGTGACACCGTCCCTTTTGCTGCGGACTTCAGAGATGCCTTTCATGCCCACTTAATGAAGAATAAATATCTGCTGGAGCGATTGGATTGGTTCTGACATGCCTCACACATAATTATGAAGACTGCAGCGTCCTGATTGGTTCTAACATGTGTAATGAAGACTAGAGTGTCCTGATTGGTTCTAACATGCGTAATGAAGACTGCAGCGTCCTGATTGGTTCTAACATGCGTAATGAAGACTGCAGCGTCCTGATTGGTTCTAACATGCGTAATGAAGACTGCAGCGTCCTGATTGGTTCTAACATGTGTAATGAAGACTGCAGCGTCCTGATTGGTTCTAACATGCGTAATGAAGACTGTGGCTGCTGGCCTGATGAAAGGCCTTTCTGGGTGCTGTAGCCATCTCTTCTCTCTCATCCATCACCCAGCAGTCTCTTATGCAGCCTCTACACACACACACACACACGCACACACACACAATGGGACAGTCTACACATCTACAGGCCTCTATACACACACAGGCATACACACATGACATACACATACACACATCTCCAGGCTCAGCTACAGAACCAATGGAGTTTCAGATTTTTTATCATGGTGCAGATCTGGCAGTCATCACAGCAAGCAGACACACACACACAGACACACACACACACACATATACACATAGTCACAGGCACACACACACACATACACACACACATATACACATAGTCACAGGCACACACACACACATACACACATATACACATAGTCACACACACACACACACACACACACACACACAGAGACACACAGACACGGTCAAAGGCACACACATACACACACACATCTACAGAGCTGCGGAAGTAGGAGGCTCAAAGAGGTGTAAAAATATCCTCCTCCTTTAGACTGCTGCCTCTCTCTCTCTCTCTGTTCCAGGAGCTCCACACGGACCTGCCTCCCCTCTCTGCAGCTCACGCCTCGCTACGCTAAGATGGGGGGGGGGGGTTCACTGGACAAGGGACAAAAAGAACACTACTCACTGTGAGCAGTGAGCAAGAAGCCATAGAAGTGTTTAAGAGCAGATCTTCCATAGCAGTGTTTAAGAGCAGACTCCTCCATAGTGTTTAAGAGCAGACTCCTCCATAGTGTTTAAGAGCAGACTCTTCCATAGTGTTTAAGAGCAGACTCCTCCATAGTGTTTAAGAGCAGACTCTTCCATAGCAGTGTTTAAGAGCAGCAGTGTTTAAGAGCAGACTCTTCCATAGTGTTTAAGAGCACTCTTCCATAGCAGTGTTTAAGAGCAGACTCTTCCAACAGACTCTTCCATAGCAGTGTTTAAGAGCACACTCCTCCATAGTGTTTAAGAGCAGACTCCTCCATAGCAGTGTTTAAGAGCACACTCCTCCATAGTGTTTAAGAGCACACTCCTCCATAGTGTTTAAGAGCAGACTCTTCCATAGCAGTGTTTAAACCCTCTAACCGCCCATGTCGCAATATTGCGACAAGCGTCATTACTGAATAAAACAGACGATAGACGCGAGTACAGTGTAAAATCTCATTTGTACGCTTGACCACTAGTTGGCAGACACCCAGAGCTTTGATTCAAGCTCAACCATTTTTTTCAAAGTTTTCAGGAAGCACGTGAAAAACACGCGAGAAACACACGAAGAAGACGTGCATTTCCTCCAAAACGCGGAAGCGATGCGGGCCATAGTTTTGCACAAATTGAAGCAGAAATACACCAAATGTTGAAA
>NC_055964.1:33713197-33725697 GCF_018492685.1 Alosa sapidissima | reverse complement strand
GAGAGAGAGGGAATAGAGGGAGGAAAAGGAAGAGAGAGAGAGGGAATAGAGGGAGGAAAAGGAAGAGAGAGAGAGGGAATAGAGGGAGGAAAAGGAAGAGAGAGAGAGGGAATAGAGGGAGGAAAAGGAAGAGAGAGAGAGTGTGGGGTTAATTGTGGGTGTGGGTCTCTGTGGTCAGGGGGAATCGATCGGCCTGTCTGGCCCAAACCCAATCCTTTACACCGGCCCTCAGACACACTCTGCAGCCCTCTCTCTCCTCCTCCTCCTCCTCTTCCTCCTCCTCTTCCTCCCTCGGAGACCAGGGCACTAGGACCCAGAACCCACAGTCCAGGGCCCCAGAGTCCACTCCACTCACAGAGGGGCCGGGAGTCAAGAGTCCGGCTCGGGGGACACACAGCTGCTGGGCTTTCAAGCAGATGTTTCCTTGTTCTCTGCTTGTTCACATCTCCTGCCACCCACACACACCTGCACCATAATGAATCTCAGTGTGTGTGTGTGTGTGTGTGTATGTGTGTGTGTGTGTGTGGGTGTGGGTGAGTGCGTGTGTGTATGTAATGTATGTGTGCTGGTGTGTGTGCCTGTGTGTGTGTTTGTGTGTGTGTGCTTGTGTGTTTGTGGGTGAGTGCGCGTGTGTGTATGTACTGTATGTGTGCTGGTGTGTGTGCGTGTGTGTGCCTGTGTGTGTGTTTGTGTGTGTGTGCTTGTGTGTTTGTGGGTGTGGGTGAGTGCGCGCGTGTGTGTGTGTGTGTGTGTGTGTGCATGTGTGTGTGTTTGTATGTGTGTGTGTCTGTGTGTGTGTTGAGAGCCTACAGCTCTGAGCTCTGTTGAATCAAGTGGAGTGTCTAAGACAATGAGAGCAGTTAATGTGGCCATTTGGTGCCTGGGTGGAAGTGATGGCTTAGCGATTAATGCAGAGCGAACGGCAAACAAGCTCAATTAACTTTAATGTGGCTGCAGCCTGAAGCAGAACTCCAGGCCTCTCAACAGCACACCACAGGCTACAGCCGACATGCACAACGCGTCACACTGACCACACCGTCCACCGTCATAGCAAACAATATGCCATCTGCCCACATCACATGCTGCAACACACCAGACAACATGCCATCCGCCCCCATCACAGCATCCACCACCCCCATCATATCAGACTACATGGCATCCACCACCCCCATCATATCAGACTACATGGCATCCACCACCCCCATCATATCAGACTACATGGCATCCACCACCCCCATCATATCAGACTACATGGCATCCACCACCTCCATCATGGCATCCACCACCTCCATCATATTAGACTACATGCCAGACAAGCAGCCTGTTTGGAATGCATGGGAAATCGTGCTCAAACACAGTTCCATGTAGTTGTCTAGCGTGCACGACTAGCCTCTGCTCAAACACAGTTCCATGTAGTTGTCTAGCATGCACGACTAGCCTCTCTCAGATGCACATAATTTACCCTCCTTCGGTGGTGGATGATTTCCCACTCTTTAGAAGAAACAAAGACAAAAAAACCAATGTCTGGTCCTTTTGTATAGCTGAAAAACAACAGTGCTACCTTTTCCAAACCGGTGTTATTTAATTTTTTAGACACAAGGAAAACATAGACCTACTGTATTAACCCATTGTTCTTTTGTGTTAATTCTTTTATTTTATGTTATCCCATGAAAAAGGCATTTATTGTCTCCGGAGTTTATTTCATTGAAAGAGTGTGAGACCTGTGTTTATTGGAAGTATTACACTAGGCACAAACACACGTACAAAAATGTTTTTTTTTTATTTATCTGAAAGAATCCAAGGCCATGTTAAAAAAGACACCAAGTGTGAAGTATGGAGCAAATTAGGGCTGAAAATCACTTCACAAATGAAACATTAATGCTTTGTTCACTAAATCATATTGTACTACTCTAACTTCTTCCCAGTACAGTAAAGCATACTTGTTTTCAGTACAGTAAAGCATACTTGTTTCCAGTAAAGTACAGTAAAGCATACTTGTTTTCAGTAGAAAATAATTGTGAAGGAACAAAGTGCACAAATGAGTTTTTCACATGACATCCATTGCTGTTTGAACCCCATCTGATACATTACAGAAGGCAGGCTGTGTGTGTGTGTGTGTGTGTGTGTGTGTGTGTGTGTGTGTGTGTGTGTGTGTGTGTTATGGCATGAAGTGCAGATTCAGCCTGAGGAATGTTTAATTATGTTTCTGCCATCCCATCAGAACAGCAACTGAAAAGGACTGCCTCTAGTCTGGCCTGATGTGATGGCTGTGTGTGTGTGTGTGTGTGTGTGTGTGTGTGTGTGTGTGTGTGTGTGTGTGTGTGTGTGTGTGTGTGTGGTGTGTGATGAGATGATAAAGAGTGTCCTGAAGCGATAGGGGAATTTGGCAAATAAGGTGCAGGGTTCAAAATGCAGAATTCAAAACTACTGTGTGTGTATGTATGTCTGTGTGTGTGTGTGTGTGTGTGTGTGTGTGTGTGTGTGTGTGTTTAAAAGTATCTAAGAGTGTGTAGAGTAGGAGTTTGTACAGTGCTATTCTGTAATCTGCTGTGTGTGTGTATGTGAGAGAGAGAGAGAAAGAGAGAGGGGGAGAGAGAGATAGAAAGAGTGAGAGATAGAAAGAGAGAGGGGGAGAGAGAGATAGAAAGAGTGAGAGATAGAAAGAGAGAGGGGGAGAGAGAAAGACAGTAAGAGAGAGAGAGAGAGCTAGTGAGCCATGCTCCTACTGCCCGAGCCGATCTCTGACTGTGGGTGTAATCGTCTGTGGCACTGGCCGTGTGTGTGTGTGTGTGTGTGTGTGTGTGTGTGTGTGTGAGTGTGTGTGTGTGTGTGAGTTTGAGTGTGTGTGTGTGTGAGTGTGTGTGTGTGTGTGTGTGTGTGTGTGTGAGTGTGTGTGTGTGTGTGTGTGCGGGTGTAATCCCAGCTCGACCAGGGCTGCGGCCGTCTGATCCGGCGGCATGAGGCGGATTAGGTGCCGCTAACAGGATTGCGGGGAAACATTGGATTAATTGTAGGCTCCTGAAAGTGGGGCAGCTGCATATTTCATGTGCTGCTGCCCCAGCGTGAAGAACATCTTACTTTCCATCTGTCGTCTTCCCCCCTTCACCTCTCCCCCTCTCTCTCTCTCCTTCCTCTCTCCCCCTCTCTCCCTCTCTCCTTCCTCTCCCCTACATCTTTTCCCTCCCTCTCTCCACCTCTCCCTCTCTCTCCTTCCTCTCTCCCCCCCTCTCTCTCTCTCTCTCTCTCCTTCCTCTCCCCTACATCTTTTCCCTCTCTCTCTCCTCTCTCCCTCTCTCCACCTCTCCTCCTCTATCTGCCTTCCTCTCTTCATCCCCCCTCTCTCCCTCTCTCCACCTCTATCTTCCTTCCTCCCCTCATCCCCTTGCTCTCTATCTCTCCTTCCTCTTCCCTCCATCTCTCCTCCTCTATCTGCCTTCATCCCCCCCCCTCTCTCTCTCTCCTTCCTCTCCTCTGCATCTTTTCCCTCTCTCTCTCTATCTCTCCTTCCTCTTCCCTCCATCTCTCCTCCTCTATCTTCCTTCATCCCTTGTTCTTCTTCATTTCTGCTCTCTGGGTTATTTCCCTCTTCTCTCTCTCTCTCTCCCCTCCATCTTTTCCTCCCTCTCTCCTCTCCTCCCCTTTCATGTTCTCTCCACCCTTCATCTATTCCTCGCTCCCTCTCCCCTCTGTGATGTGTGTGTGTGTGTGTGTGTGTGTGTGTGTGTGTGTGTGTGTGTGTGTGTGTGTGTGTGTGTGTGTGTTGTGCAGACTCTAGAGGGAGATGCTGGCCCTCCCTGATGCACCCATACACCCACATGACAGGAGGTGCTGGTGTGTGTGTGTGTGTGTGTGTGTGTTTAGGGGTGGTTCTGTTCCTGACCTGTCCCATAGAGAGATGAACTGTGTGTGTGTGTGTGTGTGTGTGCATGTGAGATCTTTCCTCAAAAGAGATGAAGGCATACAATTGTGTAATTACTGTGGGTTTCCACAGATTACTGTGGGTTTTCATAATTCACATATACATCCCATAATAATAATATCCATCATCCATAGTGACCACTTCTGCTGGGCGAGTGTGTGTGTGTGTGTGTGTGTGTGTGTGCGCGTGCGTGCCTCATGACACTCAGCAGTGACAGCAGCCTAAAAACAGATTAAATCACACACTTCACTGGGGCTTTTCCTCACATTTGGCTGTGATGAACTCATATTTATAGTAGGCTAGCCAGTGCCTGTGCTTTCATATAATCTGGATTGGCAGTTGCTGTGCTAAACTAATGTATGATTTATAGTAGACTATCCACCTAGTCCAGTGTTTTCATACAGTCCCCATTGATAGTTGTTTGAGTAAGAATTAGGGTCGAGCTCGGTTAAGAACCTATAGAGCTTCATAAAAAACCTGTAACTGCTTCAACCATGCATTTTCTATAGTCTTATTTTCAAAATGCCTAATAGTATAGCACTTATGTACAGTCATCTTGTGCTAAAAATACTGTTACAATAACTAGTACTGACATGTTGCTCTTCACAAGATCTGTAACGAGCAGGAGCAATGGTTTTGCCTACAGGAAGTATGGCTACTCTATGGAGCAATGGTTCTGCCTACAGGAAGTATAGGGCTACTCTATGGAGCAATGATTCTGCCTACAGGAAGTATAGGGCTACTCCATGGAGCAATGATTCTGTCTACAGGAAGTATAGGGCTACTATAATGGAATCCTAAAGGACTGCACCAACCCTGCCTATCTGGTTGGATTTCCTGTTAGACCGGGCAGTTTCATTTTGATCATAAATCATTTTTTATCAGGATCAAGTCATACATGTCTGTCAGATCAGCTGTCCATGTGAATAGACCTCATCTGTGCATGTGGTTGTGTGTGTGTGTGTGGTTGTATGTGTGTGTTTTTGTGCTTGGATGTAGTAGTGTTAGTGTGTGTGTGTGTGTGTGTGAGTGTGTGTGTGGTTGTATGTGTGTGTGTTTGTGCTTGGATGCCGTAGTGTTAGTGTGTGTGTGTGTGTGTGTGTGTGTGTGTGTGTGTGTGTGTGTGTGTGTGTGTGTGTGTGAGTGTGTGTGTGGTTGTATGTGACTGTGTTTGTGCTTGGATGCCGTAGTGTGAGTATGCCGTAGTGTGAGTGTGTGTGTGTGAGTGTGTGTGTGTGTGTGTGTGTGGTGCATCTGCGCCCATAGGAAAGCCTGTAGGTTATCTTCACAGCTAATGTGTCTGTCTGGCTGCTCAACATTTTGTGTACATTTACAGCCGAATGTTACCTTAACTGTGTGTTTGTGTGTGTGTGTGTGTTTTACAGCTGCACCTTACCTGAAGTGTGTGTGTGTGTGTGTGTGTGTGTGTGTGTGTGCGTGTGTGTGCGTGTGTGTGTGTTTTTTACAGCTGCACCTTACCTGAATTGTGTGTGTGTGTGTGTGTGTGTGTGCGCGCGCGTGTTTTGAGTGTGTGTGTGTTTTGAGTGTGTGTGTGTGTATGTGAATTTTGAGTGTGTACAGCCTTACATTCTTGTCTCTCCTGTTGCTTCTCTTCAGCAGAAGAGGCAGTTTGGAGGCGGCCAGCTCGCTAAAATGATTAAAGGGACTTAAAAAGCCCTCCTGCCCTGTGAGCAGGCCGGCCGGGGGAAACTGCGTTATATAACACAAATACGGCGGAGAGGATGGATGGCCGCTGCCCCGTCTAATGCCTTTTATACGCTGGGACGCGCCCAAGTCTGACCACAGCAGTGGGGAAATGAGATTGGACACCTTTTTTTTTAAATTTTTAATTATTTTTTTTTTTATTGCAAACACCATTGACATTACAGAAAATGCAACACTACAACGACATGCACAAGAATACTACATCAGACAAACAGATGTACATTACACAAACACATACTGTAACTTAACAAGACATCACATTGACATGGCTTATTAACACAACATAACATTAATAACAGAAAGGCTAAGGATGATTTGCGTCCAGGATGATTACAGATATGATTATCAGGGATGAAATTGATGACCGGAATGACAAGAAGGGGGGATGGGGGGTGCGGATGGTAGCTCTGAGAGTGTGAATGAGGTGGTGTTGGGATGGGGGTGTGGGTGGGGGGTAAGGGGTAGTGAGTGTGTGAGGATGTATGTGTGTGAGTGTGTGTGTGTGTGTGTGTGTGTGTGCATATGTGTAAGGTTGGCTTGCTGTTGGGCCAGGAGGAGAGAAGCTGGAACACAGAGAGGGAGGGTTTCAGAGGAGAGGAGTTGTAATTATTCTGTGAAAGATGAGTGTAATAATAAAAAACTGACATTTTGACAACTGATGGCCACAGTTCCACCCAGCCCCCGCAGTTATGGCGACACCTTTTAAAAATGTGGCGCAGAGGCGCTAGGCAACCGCCTCCCCGGTACTGTGGCCACTAGGGGTGGCCCTGGAGGCTGCGTGGAGATGCTCAACTGTGTGGAGATGCTCAACTGTGTGGAGATGCTCAACAACACACACACACACGAACACATGCACACACACACACACACACACACACACGCACACGCACACGCACACGCACACGCACACGCACACACACACACACGAACACATGCACACACACCATTCCGCGCAATAACATGATGAGATCCATCCACAGCCCTCGAGTGTCAAAGCAGCTGGAGAGGGTGTCTGCTGCCCTGAATGGATTAGGAGACGTCTCGCGTTCTCGTCTCTCTTCTTGCGCTCTCGTCTCACGCTCTCTTCTCACGCCATAATAAAAGCTCCTACGCAAACAGGTATACGGCACACAGGAGACACACTTGAATAATTGAGTGATCCATTCAGAGGCTCGCGCCATGCCAGGGAGGGGAGGGGAGGAGAGGAGTTGAATAATTGAGTGATGAGGAGAAAGGAGGAGAGGAAAGGGGAGGAGAGGAGAGGAGAAAGGAGGAGAGGGGAAGAGGGGAGGGAATAGAGCGGAGGTGTGTATAGGACAGCCTTGGCAGAGAGAAGCCCTTCTGCTCCTTCAGACGGTCAGAGAGGAGCTTCCTCATGTTCTCCACAGACAGATAGGAGGGCTTTAAGGCTCCGTTCAGACTAAGCTTCTTTATTGAAGGTGCCAGCGTCCGTTTTACATTATAATCCTACGGAGTAGACTGTGTTTTTTAAAACACTGTTGCTGGTATTTTCTTTGTGGCAGCTCTTTGAAACTGAAAAAAGTGAAACATCTCAGAAAAAAAGCCACGTCAAGTGCTTTATTGACAGCTGACCAAAACAATAACAAGCCGAGTAATGAGATGTTTGTAACCAGCAGAAATGGAGACTGTAGCGGTGGAGGAACTTATTACGATCGACTTTGAGCACAATGAGCTATATGTCTTCAGGTGTCTTTATTGCAGCTGCTTTAAAAACTAGCATGTTAGCTATTATTAATGCTTGATTAGCACATGTTGTCATGGCAGCAAAAGACCCCCTTAACTGCTTTTTGCTGGTGGCAGTTTTTTTAAAGCCCTGGCCAACTTTTCTTGTCAAAAAAACTCCTCCTGCTCCCCAAGCCAGACAGGCAAGGCAGGCGAGGTATGGGTCCGCACCATTTGCACCTTCAAACACATCAAACATTCAGAACCGCTGGAGAGAGCCTTTTCTGGTGTGGCCCCCAGATGAACCATAACCAGCACAAAAAGCAGAGGTGAAGAAAAAGGCAAGTCAAAATCATTCTCTCAACACTCTAGTTGTGAGTTGTGGCCATCTGAAACTCAAAGAAATGCAGTGAAGGTTCTTTTACCAAAGAAATAAAATGAGATAAAATGAGATGATTGAAGCGTTTAACTAATTTAGCTACAGTTGGTTTGAATGGAGACATCCAGGGAGACTCCTGAGACTGGCCCAGGAGTCAGGCACCGGAATCTGGGGCAGAGTTAGCCTTTATTAAGTGCAGATCGACTCCTTATCAGGTGTGGATTAGCGCCAGCGGGAGCTGTAGTCCAGGTGATTAATTTCCGGTGCGGCCTGGACACCCACAGGAGGGGCTCCGTCAGGCTGGAGCAGGTGTGTGTGTGAGTGTGTGTGGTGTGTGTGTGTGCGTGTGAGAGGGTGTGTTTGTCGGTGGCTACAGAGTGACGTTTAGCTCGTTTGTTCAGGACCAGTGGGTTAATAATCGCACCTGGGGAGAGCAGGTAATGGCTTCTCACTTACACGGCCATCTGTCTCTGTCACGCACACCGGGCCACACGCCGAGAGGACCAGCACTCTTTATACTAGCGCTCTTCATGGACACGCAGGGAGGACCAGCGCTCTTCATGGACACGCAGGGAGGACCAGCGCTCTTCATGGACACGCAGGGAGGACCAGCGCTCTTTATGGACACGCAGGGAGGACCAGCTCTCTTTATACTAGCGCTCTTTATGGACACGCAGGGAGGACCAGCGCTCTTTGTGGACACGCCTGGAGGACCAGCGCCCTCTACGGACCCGGCTGCTCTTGGAGACGCTCTGGAGGTATGACCGCTGACACGTAGCTCCTGTCTGAGGTCATCACTGACATCATCACTGAGAGACAGCAGTTTGATACTTCTAGCAAGATAACTCATTTTCTTTCATGGAACTCAGTTTTGACACCAGGTTTTGCCTGACTTAGAGATGTCACATGTCTAAAACTCTATTCTGACTCATTTCAACAGCACCTAAAACTCTATTCTGATTGGACACTCTCATGCAGAGTAGGCACAAGCTTATAGGAAATAAATGTCTATAGAAACAAGCTTATAAGAAATACATGTCTTAGCACAAACAAGCCCTGACTGAAGATAACCTCTTCAAGCCTCAGCCTCCTAGTCTGAGGACAGCAAATGACATCATCTCTGAGAGACAGACTTCTTGTCTTGTCTTGTCTTGTCTTGTCTCTGTCTGATCTTCTTCATCACAGGACTTTGCTGAAGTAACTGTGGCAAAGATTGTCGACACTTTGTCGTAGTTTAGTATAGGTATATATACTCTTTTGATCCCGTGAGGGAAATTTGGTCTCTGCATTTATCCCAATCTGTGAATTAATGAAACACACTCAGCACACAGTGATCACACAGTGAGGTGAAGCACACATTAATCCCGGCGCAGTGAGCTGCCTGCAACAACAGCGGTGCTCGGGGAGCATTGAGGGGTTAGGTGCCTTGCTCAAGGGTACTTCAGCCATGCCTACTGGTCGGGGTTCGAACTGGCAACCCTCCGGTTATGGGTCCGAAGTACCAGTAGGCCACGGCTGCCCCTAAAGTTCATGTCTATGTTCATGTCTATCGGTGTGAAATGGGGATCGATTCCTTTCTGCATAAAGAGGCGTTAAGAGTTCTGAGCTATGGCCGTAGACTTCAATTGAGCAGTCGCTGCCTCTGCTCTGCATAAAGGGGGATTTCGACCTCCTTGGCTGATGAAATATCTTGCTCCGCCTTAACAATCTTTGACTGTGGTTCCTTCTGAGAGCAGTGCTGTGTATGGCGGACATGGCCAGCCGTATATGTAATCTACGTGACGCAGTGCTGTGTATAGAGGGCATGGCCAGCTGTATATATGTGATCTATGTGACGTAGTCCTGGACACAGCTGTGCTTGGCCAGACTTGTGTAGAGGATGATTTGCCTGCCATTAATGAACCCACTTCAAAGGATGCGCACAGACCACTGAGACGGGCTTGCGTAACCTGCCTCAAACCGCTGGGTGCCTCTGTGTGTGAGGTGTGTATGTGTATGTGTGTGTGTGTGTGTGTTTGTGTGTGTGTGCACATGTGTATCTTTGTGTATGCATAACCTGCCTCACACCCCTGGGTGGCTCTGTGTGTGAGATGTGTGTGTGTGTGTGTGTGTGTGATTGTATGTGTGTGTATGCGTAACCTGCCACACCCCCCTGAGCGCCTCTGTGTGTGTGTGTGTGTGTGTGTGATTGTGTGTGTGTATGCATAACCTGCCACACGCCCGGGTGGCTCTGTGTGTGAGATGTGTGTGTGTGTGTGTGATTGTGTGTGTGTGTATGCATAACCTGCCTCACACCCCTGGGTGGCTCTGTGTATGAGATGTGTGTGTGTGTGTGTGTGTGTGTGTGTGTGTGTGTGTGTGTGTGTGTGTGTGACTGTGTGTGTGTGTGACTGTGTGTGTATGCGTAACCTGCCTCACACCCCTGGGTGGCTCTGTGTGTGAGATGTGTGTGTGTGTGTGTGTGTGTGTGTGTATGTGTGTGTGTGTGACTGTGTGTGTATGCGTAACCTGCCTCACACCCCTGAGCGCCTCTGTGTGTGTGTGTGTGTGTGTGTGATTGTGTGTGTGTATGCATAACCTGCCACACGCCCGGGTGGCTCTGTGTGTGAGATGTGTGTGTGTGTGTGTGATTGTGTGTGTGTGTATGCGTAACCTGCCTCACACTTCATGGTGGCTCTGTGTGTGAGATGTGTGTGTGTGTGTGATTGTGTGTGTGTGTATGCATAACCTGCCACACGCCCGGGTGGCTCTGTGTGTGAGATGTGTGTGTGTGTGTGTGTGATTGTGTGTGTGTGTATGCATAACCTGCCACACGCCCGGGTGGCTCTGTGTGTGAGATGTGTGTGTGTGTGTGTGTGATTGTGTGTGTGTGTATGTGTAACCTGTAACCTGCCACACGCCCGGGTGGCTCTGTGTGTGTGTGTGTGTGTGTGATTGTGTGTGTGTGTATGCGTAACCTGCCACACCCCCCTGAGCGCCTCTGTGTGTGTGTGTGTGTGTGTGTGTGATTGTGTGTGTGTATGCATAACCTGCCACACGCCCGGGTGGCTCTGTGTGTGAGATGTGTGTGTGAGATGTGTGTGTGTGTGATTGTATGTGTGTGTATGCGTAACCTGCCACACGCCCGGGTGGCTCTGTGTGTGAGATGTGTGTGTGTGTGTGATTGTGTGTGTGTGTATGCGTAACCTGCCACACGCCCGGGTGGCTCTGTGTGTGAGATGTGTGTGTGTGAGATGTGTGTGTGTGATTGTGATTGTGTGTATGCGTAACCTGCCACACGCCCGGGTGGCTATGTGTGTGTGTGTGTGTGTGTGTGTGTGTGTGTGATTGTGTGTGTGTGATTGTGTGTGTGTGTGTGTGTGTGATTGTGTGTGTGTGTGTGTGATTGTGTGTGTGTGTGCGTAACCTGCCTCCCACTTCATGGTGGCTCTGCCCTGTAACTTTCCGCTCCACTTCCTGGCGATGAGACAGATTGGCCCCTCCCTCCCTCCCACCCTCAACATGATGGAAACATACCAGCAACGCCATTGATTTGCCCCCTATGAGAAAACATTCACCTGCACCACACCACATACACACACCACACACACACCATACCACACACCAGACATTACACACACACACCAAACCACACCACACATTACACACACACCACACCAGACATTACACACACACACCACACCACACCACACACATTACACACACACCACACCACACATTACACACACACACACCAAACCACACCACACACACCACACATTACACACACACCACACATTACACACACACACCAGACATTACACACACACACACACCACACCACACATTACACACACACACCAGACATTACACACACACACCACACCACACCACACACACCAGACATTACACACACACACCACACCACACACACCAGACATTAGACACACACACACACACCACACACCAGACATTACACACACACCACACTACACACTGTACCTCACCACACACACCACACCATACTACACACACCACACCTACACACCATACTACACACTGAACCTCACCACACACACCACACCACAAACTACACACACACCATACCATACCACACAGTGCACCACACCACACACACCACATACTACACACACCACAACACATTGCACGACACCACACACACACCACACATGACTCATCTGTCTCCGGTGGAAAGGGAACAATAAACAAGGACCATTAGACGCTCCGCTACCTGAAACACACACAAGCACACACACACACACATACACCCACTCACCCACACACACATACACACACACACACATACACACACACACACACACACACACACCCATACACACACACACACACGTGTGAACACACACACACACCTACCCACACACACACGCACACACAACACACACACACACACACACACAAACCACAGCTCATCTGTCCCTGGTTGAAGAGGGAGCAGCAAACAGCCGAAAATAAATTGGACATTTCATTTGACTGCATCCTGCTGTTGCCCATGATTATGTGTAAGCTCCCTCCCACCCATTCTCCATGCCTATCCACAGCCATTTTAATAAAAGTCTGACCGCCACGCCATCGCGCCGCTCAGTCCCTGCACCGCACCGCTCCGCTCCGCACCGCACCGCTCCCATTTGTGCTCCTCTCATGGCAGAGTGATTTTCCACACTCCGGCAGGCCAGACAGGTTTAGCTCAGCTCGCCAAGTAAAGTTGTTTCACTCGAGGATTGTCTGGTAAAAAAAAACTTGACGGGAAAAAACGGAAACACTTTTTGGGAAATC
>NC_055964.1:33685697-33703197 GCF_018492685.1 Alosa sapidissima | reverse complement strand
CCCAGCCTACTGCTGGTCATCTCATCTCCCAACACACACCCAGCCCACTGCTGGTCATCTCATCTCCCAACACACACCCAGGCTGGTCATCTCATCTCCCAACACACACCCAGCCCACTCCTGGTCATCTCATCTCCCAACACACACCCAGCCCACTGCTGGTCATCTCATCTCCCAACACACACCCAGCCCACTGCTGGTCATCTCATCTCCCAACACACACCCAGCCCACTGCTGGTCATCTCATCTCCCAACACACACCCAGCCTACTGCTGGTCATCTCATCTCCCAACACACACCCAGCCCACTGCTGGTCATCTCATCTCCCAACACACACCCAGCCCACTCCTGGTCATCTCATCTCCCAACACACACCCAGCCCACTGCTGGTCATCTCATCTCTCAACACACACCCAGCCCACTGCTGGTCATCTCATCTCCCAACACACACCCAGCCCACTGCTGGTCATCTCCCAACACACACCTAGCCCACTGCTGGTCATCTCATCTCCCAACACACACCCAGCCCACTGCTGGTCATCTCCCAACACACACCTAGCCCACTGCTGGTCATCTCATCTCCCAACACACACCCAGCCCACTGCTGGTCCACTGCCGGCACATTCCTTAAAGAGGATGCTGAGGAGGTCATATCTGAGATGTCTGAGGAGTGTATCTAAGACTCCTATAAGAGGATGCTGCGGAGGTCAGATGAGTGTAGCCCTGACTCCTATAAGAGGATGCTGCAGAGGTCAGATGAGTGTAGCCCTGACTCCTATAAGAGGATGCTGCAGAGGTCAGATGAGTGTAGCCCTGACTCCTTAAAGACGAGGCTGATCTCATATCTCATCTCTACTGACTCTTCAGAGACTCATTCCCTGACGTGTCCCAGGTGTGATGACATCACTTTAGATGACATCAGCTTCCCCGCACCACACACACAGACTCACTTACTGCCGCAAACACAGCCTTTCTGCCACTCACACACAGTTTTATTGACACTCACACACTCACACACACACACACACACACACACACACACACACACACACACACACACACACACACAGACAAAGTGGCACTCTCAAGCTCCAACCCTGACCAATAGAGCGGACTAAAGATGCAGCCCTGACCAATAGAGCGGACTGAAGATACAGCCCTGACCAATAGAGTGGACTAAAGATGCAGCCCTGACCAATAGAGCGGACTAAAGATGCAGCCCTGACCAATAGAGCGGACTGAAGATGCAGCCCTGACCAATAGAGCGGACTGAAGATGCAGCCCTGACTGATCCAGTAGACTAAAGCGCCGACATGAGTGCACTATCACTTGTCACACACACCAGCGTCAACATTTTGAAGTGAGAAGCGTTGGATAAACAATGGATTTTATTGAGCCGTGACGACAAAAAATACAACTGAATGGTAATTCAAACACGGCGGCAGCAGAGTTCAACACTGGTCTCGGGCGGTTGTATTGAACAGGGAAATCTAATGTAATCGAATGTTGAAAGCAATGTGCACCACACGCATGTCGGCATCTATGTGCAGCCTTGTATAATCTATAGCAGACTAACAGACTAATACTAATAGCAGACTAACAATGCAGACTTGACTGATCTATTGTAGACTAAGGATGCAGATTTAACTGATCTATTGTAGACTAAGGATGCAGACTTGACTGATCTATAGTAGACTAAGGATGCAGATTTGACTGATCTATTGTAGACTAAGGATGCAGATTTGACTGATCTATAGTAGACTATAGTAGACTAAGGATGCAGACTTGACTGATCTATAGTAGACTAAGGATGCAGATTTGACTGATCTATTTGTAGACTAAGGATGCAGATTTGACTGATCTATAGTAGACTATAGTAGACTAAGGATGCAGACTTGACTGATCTATTGTAGACTAAGGATGCAGATTTGACTGATCTATTGTAGACTAAGGATGCAGATTTGACTGATCTATAGTAGACTAAGGATACAGATTTGACTGATCTATAGTAGACTATAGTAGACTAAAGATGCAGATTTGACTGATCTATAGTAGACTAAGGATGCAGACTTGACTGATCTATAGTAGACTAAGGATGCAGACTTGACTGATCTATAGTAGACTAAGGATGGAGCCTTGACTGATCTAGTGGACTAAGGATGGACCCTTGACTGAGACCAAGGATGCCAGTGGAGAGCGCAGGTCTCTGATGTGTGCAGGCCTGAGGAGACCTCTCTGAGGGCAGCAGACTGGAGCTGGTTTAATAAAGTGGTCTCTCTGCAGCAGACTGGAGCTGGTTTAATAAAGCGGTCTCTGTGAGGGCAGCAGGCTGGAGCTGGTTTAATAAAGTGGTCTCTCTGCAGCAGTTGTGCCTTTCCAGCTGTGGGCTGGATGCTCTGCTGATTAATTATAAGCTCGTCTCGTCTCTTCATAATAATTAAATCCAAATGAATTTCTGTGCACTGATGACAGGGCCAGACCAGCCAGGAAGGAAGTATTTAATTGGAGGGAAACACAGCAAAGACAGTCCCGAGGCACACACACACACACACACACACAGCAAACACAGTCCCGAGGAGAGGAGGCTCCTGCACCTTCCTCATCCAATAGTAACCGTCCTGGAAACGAAGTGCACAGGAGCTGTATTGTGTGTCTGTGTGTGTGTGTGTGTGTAAGCTGTGTAAGGCTGTGGGGTATTTTGGGATGGCCAGGAGTGCTGTGTGGAATGCAGATCTAAAGATTGTGTGTGTGTGTGTGTGTGTGTGTGTGTGTTCGTGTGTGTGTGTGTATGTGTGTGCGTGTGTGTGTGTGTGTGTGGGGGGGGGGGGGGCTGCGTGGGGATTTGAAGTTGATGGTCCTGTCAGCGCTGATGACAGAGTGCTTTCTGGGCAAGGGCAGAGAAACCTATAGGTAAGTCACATGGGTTCTTAAGAGCTGGGTACACGCACACACACACACACTCACACACACCTCAGAAGACTGAAGGGAAAATTACAGCCTGCTGTGCTCGGGCATCACTATGGCAACAGAGAGGTAGTGGTGAAATGAGTTGACATCCTCAGATATGTAGCTGGCTGGAGGTGAACTCCTGACATGAAATGGCATAACAAGCTCACGAGTGTGTTTATGGGAGTTTGTACAATAATTAGATCCGGTCAAACAATTTATTCATTTCTGATTGGATGAGAGGCATTTTATGAGTCATCATGAGTGGCAATATTCCAGGACAACTAGTAATCATTCCGCATGTTGTATTAATGATCCAATGTGAACATTCCATTCACTCAAAGCGAGAGAGCAGCAGTTTCATAATGTCACACTTGAGTGAGAAACTGGAGGAAATAAAGAGTAGGTGAGTGTTCAACTTAATATGAGACATATAGACAAGTAGCTAGCCTATACAAGCTAGGCTAATTTAATATGAGACGTACAGTAGCTAGCCTATACAAGCTAGGGTAATTTAATATGAGACGTAGCTAGACTATACAAGCTAGGCTAATTTAATATGAGACATATAGACATGTAGCTAGACTATACAAGCTAGGCTAATTTAATATGAGACGTAGCTAGACTATACAAGCTAGGCTAATTTAATATGAGACATATAGACATGTAGCTAGACTATACAAGTTAGGCTAATTTAATATGATACGTAGCTAGACTATACAAGTTAGGCTAATTTAATACGTAGCTAGAGCATATAAGTTAGGCTAATTTAATATGATACGTAGCTAGACTATACAAGTTAGCCTTTACATTAATACACAGGATTAGATGTTAAAATCCCTTAGCATGCTACCCACAAATCCGCCAACAAATGGTCACAAACACAAGACAAATGGCCCATCCAACAGCAGTATATGTGACCAGGCACATATATCAAGTGGGCACCCTCATTCACTGATGTTTTGTTAAGTTAGGCCCACGACACCTCATGAAGGCTTAACAGTGAAACCAGCGTCCTGGAGACACTCCCCTCCATGCTGCCACCATATTACCACATTGAAATATCCAACACCCAAAATACTCTTAACCAGCACAGGCATGGTCAAGGTTGGCTAGGTTGGTCCGTCTCGTTGATGTGGACTGAACCATAACCATAAAAACCCTGGCCAACCAACCATCAACCTAGGCACAGCCCATCACAAACACAAAACAAACTAGATGTACCACATAGCGGTACAAAATATGACCGCCGCACAGTCCACAGACTTTGACCACAAATGCCCAATTCAGACAGCAAGCCAATAGCAGATCTGGCCACAAACCCACGTGCACCGATTTCAATAGGCCTTAATTGTGCACTCCAACCTCGCTTGGCTGCCTCCTCTGGCCAAGATCAACCTTCATTTCCCAGCCGCCCCATTTTTCAACTGGCCGGTTTTACAACTGGCCTTCGCGGAACAAGGTTTATCCCCCTGACGCACAAAGTTAATTTGCCTTACCCCTTTACTAGCTGCTAATGAATTGACTTCTCTCCTTTTATCCTCTATTGCCGCTGCCACACATTTCAATACCTGGTTATGACGCCACGTATACCGCCCCTGGGTGAGACTTACCTTGCACCCTGATAGGATATGGTGGAGACTGCCCACACACGAGCAAAGTATGCATTTATCATCCTCACCAAACCATTGACTTAAATTCTTGGGAGATGGGAGCGCATCATATGTAGCACCTCACATAAATCTTACCAGATCTTATCTTAACCTATCTTAATAGATCTTACCAGCTTGCCCCATAGATCTTTCCATTTAATCCGTCTTTTTTCCACCCCTTCCCAGTTCACCCACTGCCCTTGTTTTGCCTGCGACACTGCCTTAGTACATCTTACAGCCTCCTCCTGTCTACTCCACTACCATTTTTCTCTTTTCTTACTCCACAAGGGTTTACATACGCCCACCCCTAGACCCCCCCGCCCGTGCTGCTAATTTAATATGATACGTAGCTAGACTATATAAATTAGGCTAATTTAATATGATACGTAGCTAGACTATATAAATTAGGCTAATTTAATATGATACGTAGCTAGACTAAACAAGTTAGACTAATTTAACATGATACGTAGACAAGTAGCTAGACCAGAGGTCTTCAACAGGGGGTCTGCGGAGGTACTGCAGGGGAGTCGTGAAATCTTTGGTTGATTAGACAATTTTTTTATTTTGTATGCCATATATTATATAGTAGAGGGGTCCCTGCTCCAGCTCTCCATCAGTTTGTGTGTGTGTGTGTGTGTACGTGTGTGTGTGTGTGTGTGTGTGTGTGTGTGTGTGTGTGTGTGTGTGTGTACGTGTGTGTGTGTGTGTGTGTGTGTGTGTGTATATGGCTGTATGGTTATTTAAATAGATAGATACTTTATTGATCCCCAAACACATGAGTGTTTGTGTGTGTGTGTGTGTGTGTATGTGAGAGAGAGAGAAAGTGTAAGTGTGCGTGTTCCCTACCTACAGTCTGATGTGGCTCACCTCTCATAACTTATTATCAAATTGCCCAACTCAACACTTTCATGTGTGTGTGAATGTGAATGTGGCCATTTTCCCACTCATGTGTGCATGTGTGTGTGTGTTATAATGTGGGAAGAACATGCTGTGTGTGTGTGTTATAATGTGGGAAGAACATGCTGTGCACATGCTGTGTGTGTGTGTGTGTGTGTGTGTTACAATATCTGAGTGTTATACAGTAGTGTCTAAGAAGAGAGAGAGTGTGTGTGTGTCATAATGTCTGAGTGTGTGTGTGTTATAGTGTCTGAGAAGAGAGAGAGTGTGTGTGTGTGTATGTGTGTGTGTGTGTGTGTGTGTGTGTGTGTTATTATGTCTGAGTGTACGTGTGTTATAGTGTCTGAGAAGAGAGAGAGTGAGTGTGTGTGTGTGTGTTATTGCTGTATGCCTGAGGGAGTTTTACCTCCGTCTTACCTCCTCTTTCAACACTTGGCTCTGTGTAAATGTTGTAGTTTGTTTGTTTGTTTGTTGGTCTGTTTGTTTGGTGTGTGTGTTTGCAGTATGTGGGTGTGTGTGTGTGTGTGTGTGTGTGTGTGTGTGTGTGTGTTTGAGAGACAGATTGTGTATATTTGTTAAGCTATGTACTGTATCTGCAGGGGTTGTGACTGTGTGTTTCTCAGCAGGGGATAGACATGTCAGCATCACTGTCGTGCTATCTCTCTGTGTGATGTGTGTGTGTGTGTGTGTCAGTGTAGGACAGACATGTCAGCATTACTCCTGTGTCGTCTGGCGAGATTCCCCAAAGCTGTGACCACCGGTGCCATGTGGTATGAACCCCAGGGACCACTCTCTCTCTCGTACTGTACACACACACACACACACAGGGATCATCCCCCACCATGGGACCACTCACGTACATATGGCACGACGGAGAGACAAATTGCCTCTGGGTGTTGGGTACTGTCAGAGAGGATGCACACACACACACACACACACACACACACACACAGGGGGCTCTCAGAGAGGATGCTAGTGCCCCTCTGCATCTGTCACCTGCCCCTGTGCCGCCCCAGTGCCCTTTCCATGCCCTCTCAGCCTGGCCAGCCTGGCATCAGGCACAGCAGGAGTGCTTAGTCTGCATCTGGGTAAGCTTTTGTGTGCTTGTGAGTGTGTGTGTGTGTGTGTGTGTGTGTGTGTGTGTGTGTGTTTATATACGAGTGAGAGAGTGTGTGTGTGTGTGTGTGTGTGTGTTTATGTGAGTGAGTGAGTGTGTTTATATACGAGTGAGAGAGAGTGTGTGTGTGTCTGTATGCGTGTGTGAGTGTGTGTGTGTGTGTGTGTGTGTGTGTATGTGAGAGTGTGTGTTTATGTGAGTGAGTGAGTATGTATATGAGTGAGAGAGATAGAGTGTGTGTGTGTATGTATGCATTATGCATGTGTGAGTGTGTATGTGTGTGAGAGTGTGTGTTTATGTGAGCGAGTGAGTGTGTGTGTATATGAGTGAGAGGGTGTGTTTATGTGAGCGAGTGAGTGTGTGTGTATATGAGTGAGAGAGAGTGTGTGTGTATGTATGCGTGTGTGTGTGAGTGTGTGTGTGTATGTGTGAGTGTGTGTGTGTGAGGTTGTTTGTGTGTGTGTGTCTGTGTGTGTGTGTGTGTGTGTGTGTGTGAGCTGGACATGGTGTGATTAGATGTGTGTCAGCTGTTGCCTCTGTTTAGCTTGTCAGTGTCAGTGTTTTCTTGTCCAGTGTCTCAGTGCAGGTCTCCAGGGCTAGAGTGTGTGTGTGTGTGTGTGTGTGTCCCATTGTCTCCGTGTAGGTCTCTGTGTTGGAGCCCAAGGTCAGGGGCTTCAGGGCCATGCAGGGCTGAAAGGTGTCAGCCCTGCATCAGCTCTCGTCTCATAGGCCAACATGCTCTCACCTGTCTGTCTCTCCTCTCATAGGCCAACACACTCTCACCTGTCTGTCTCTCCTCTCAGGCCAACACACTCTCACCTGTCTGTCTCTCCTCTCTATAGGCCAACTCACTCTCACCTGTCTCTCTCTCCTCTCATAGGCCAACACACTCTCACCTGTCTGTCTCTCCTCTCTATAGGCCAACACACTCTCACATGTCTGTCTCTCCTCTCCTCTCTATAGGCCAACACACTCTCACCTGTCTGTCTCTCCTCTCATAGGCCAACACACTCTCACCTCTCTGTCTCTAATCTCTATAGGCCAACACACTCTCACCTGTCTGTCTCTCCTCTCATAGGCCAACACACTCTCACCTGTCTGTCTCTCCTCTCTATAGGCCAACACACTCTCACCTGTCTGTCTCTCCTCTCTATAGGCCAACACACTCTCACCTGTCTGTCTCTCCTCTCATAGGCCAACACACTCTCACCTGTCTGTCTCTCCTCTCTATAGGCCAACACACTCTCACCTGTCTGTCTCTCCTCTCATAGGCCAACACACTCTCACCTCTCTGTCTCTAATCTCTATATGCCAACACACTCTCACCTGTCTGTCTCTCCTCTCATAGGCCAACACACTCTCACCTGTCTGTCTCTCCTCTCTATAGGCCAACACACTCTCACCTGTCTGTCTCTCCTCTCACCTGTCTGTCTCTCCTCTCTATAGGCCAACACACTCTCACCTGTCTGTCTCTCCTCTCATAGGCCAACACACTCTCACCTGTCTGTCTCTCCTCTCTATAGGCCAACACACTCTCACCTGTCTGTCTCTCCTCTCATAGGCCAACACACTCTCACCTGTCTGTCTCTCCTCTCTATAGGCCAACACACTCTCACATGTCTGTCTCTCCTCTCATAGGCCAACACACTCTCACCTGTCTGTCTCTCCTCTCTATAGGCCAACACACTCTCACCTGTCTGTCTCTCCTCTCCTCTCTGTAGGCCAACACACTCTCACCTGTCTGTCTCTCCTCTCATAGGCCAACACACTCTCACCTCTCTGTCTCTAATCTCTATAGGCCAACACACTCTCACCTGCCTGTCTCTCCTCTCATAGGCCAACACACTCTCACCTGTCTGTCTCTCCTCTCTATAGGCCAACACACTCTCACCTGTCTGTCTCTCCTCTCTATAGGCCAACACACTCTCACCTGTCTGTATCTCCTCTCATAGGCCAACACACTCTCACCTGTCTGTCTCTCCTCTCTATAGGCCAACACACTCTCACATGTCTGTCTCTCCTCTCATAGGCCAACACACTCTCACCTGTCTGTATCTCCTCTCATAGGCCAACACACTCTCACCTGTCTGTCTCTCCTCTCTATAGGCCAACACACTCTCACCTGTCTGTCTCTCCTCTCATAGGCCAACACACTCTCACCTGTCTGGCTCTCCTCTCTATAGGCCAACACACTCTCACATGTCTGTCTCTCCTCTCTATAGGCCAACACACTCTCACCTGTCTGTATCTCCTCTCATAGGCCAACACACTCTCACCTGTCTGTCTCTCCTCTCTATAGGCCAACACACTCTCACATGTCTGTCTCTCCTCTCATAGGCCAACACACTCTCACCTGTCTGTCTCTCCTCTCTATAGGCCAACACACTCTCACCTGTCTGTCTCTCCTCTCTATAGGCCAACACACTCTCACCTGTCTTTCTCTCCTCTCCTCTCTATAGGCCAACACACTCTCACTTGTCTGTCTCTCCTCTCATAAGCCAACACACTCTCACCTGTCTGTCTCTCCTCTCATAGGCCAACACACTCTCACCTTTCTGCCTCTCCTCTCTATAGGCCAACACACTCTCACATGTCTGTCTCTCCTCTCATAGGCCAACACACTCTCACATGTGTGTCTCTCCTCTCTATAGGCCAACACACTCTCACCTGTCTGTCTCTCCTCTCTATAGGTCAACACACTCTCACCTGTCTGTCTCTCCTCATAGGCCAACACACTCTCACCTGTCTGTCTCTCCTCTCTATAGGCCAACACACTCTCACCTGTCTGTCTCTCCTCTCATAGGCAACACACTTTTTTATATACCTTTTCTTAATATAGTTATAGAGTTATATAGTTTTTCTATTGTTTTTTTTATTTTATATTACCTTGCCTACTCTCTTATATGTCCATATTTATTATATATATATATATATATATATATATATATTATTGCACTGTTGCACTGTTGGACTTACTCATTTGCACCATCACCATGACACTCACTCACACAGAGCACCTTACCATACCTTACTATGCACAGAGAATCACAGGCTCAGTCCCTGCCTCAGTCATTGCAAGCGCCTCTTGATTAATCACCCACTATGTGGATACTGTTTTTAGAATTGATTTAGATTAAGTGTTAGTTAGTATAATTAGTATTTTAGTATATTCTTTATCTTCTACTGTCCTTATTGCTTAGTTGTGTTTTTTATATCATATACTTTTAATTACTTTTTTCTGCTGTTAGTGAATGTGTGTGTGATGTCTGAATGCTACTGAGACCTTGAATTTCCCCTTGGGGATCAATATAATAAGTATCTATCTATCTATCTATCTATCTATCTATCTATCTATCTATAAGAATATCTGATCCAAGTGGGATCCTATGCATTATTAAAAGTCTTCATCTAAACACATGATGTGTCTGTATGTAATGAGTTATCTGAGTTTTTTTATATATTATATCATTTCTGTAAATTCTGCAGTTGTAGTTTCTGTTGAGATATTTTTGTATCTGTGTGTTTGAAGTTAATTAAAAGTTTCAAGTTATTAGTGTTGACGAAAATCTCACTCAGCTCTAAACTGAACTTAACACACCACACACATCTCTAAGGCCACATACACACACTGGCAGTCCATCACGCACACATACTCCACACATGCACGCACATGCACACGCACACACACACACAAACACTGAGGGCCAGATGTACGTACATTTGCGAACGTAGCGTTATCAGCGCCATGGACAAGCCGCAGATTGCGAACGCAATCAGACCCAAGTTTCCGTCGTATTTATCAAACTTTCAATCCAAAGTGTGAACTGCGCCTTTCTCTGCCTTTCTCCACCCATTATCACAATTTACGAACGTCCACAACTGAACGGCAGAGCTTGCAGTTGAATGAAGTTAACTGATGACAGCATTAAAAAGAATCAAACGTTTAGCGATCATGAAATACATGATAAGATGTCAACAAGCAGAGAGATTATGAAGGTCAGTAGTTCTACTCAAACTACTTGTGCACGTAGGCTATGGAAGATTGGTCAAATCTAAGTGAATGACGTGAAAGTGAAAGTAAAACATTCGAAAAGCCAACAAAAGTTGCTTTTGATAGTACTACTTAAAAAACTGGTGTTCTAAATAGTGATTCTGTTGTCTTTGGAAGGTTCTCTTATTGAGCATTGAACTTCAATTTGGATTAACACCTGCTTTTACAAGGCGGAAGTATTTAGGTGCAGAATAGACACGCGCTTTCAGGAGTCTTTGTACACCGCGGAATACATAATTAAGCGCTATTTACGCTTCCCCTCCCATCTTTTTACGCTAAACTCCCACTTTCCACTGGATCCTCCCATGAGTGCATATGCATGACACGAAAAACGCAATGTGCCCTTTTCAGCTCCCGCGACAGGCAGTTTGCGCTTTAACATCTTTGCGGCCTGTTTGTACATACCTCGCAATAATTTTACACGCACATTGCAAAACAAATACGCCTGAAGTGGGCGCAAAAGCGTTAGTGCATCTGGCCCTGAGTATCAGGGTCGACGACTAGCATATCTAATATTGGGAAGCAGGCAATCTAACTGCCGGTGTTCTTTCTCCACACTGTTTGTCAAATGTCTGGATTTCTGAGATCCTATTTTGGTATTCCTCTCATATGACCCCAATCTGTGTGTGTGTGTGTGTGTGTGTGTGCGTGTGTGTGTTTTGTTCTGTTTTCATGGAACACTGGCCATGATTGTCCTCCTACAAATTCCGTCCTCCGTGGGTGAGTGGCCGCATGTTCGTTTGCCCTGTTGCTCAGGGTCTTTATCTTGGGTTGTGTTTCACACACACGCACACACACACACACACCACACACACACACACACACACACACACACACACACACACATGCTGTCTCTTACACACAAATGCACACACACACACTGTCTCTCACACACAAATACATAAACACATACACACACACACATGCACACACACACACATACTGTCTCTCACACACAAATACATAAATACACACACACACACACATACACACACACACACTTGCTCTTTCTGTGATGTGTGCCATCTGCTCTGTCCCCGCTGTGTCTTGTGAACAATTCTCACACCTCTGAGGGACGTGTGTGTGTGTGGTGTGTGTGTGTGTGTGTGTCTGGTGTGTGTGTCTGTGTGTGAGGGACGTGTGTGTGTGTTCCACACACAGCTGCATTGTTCCCCATCGAGCCGAGCTGTGCATCTGGGTGCCGAGTGTCTGGTGTGTGTGCGTTAGTCTGTGTGTCTGGTGTGTGTGTGGTGTGTGCATTAGTGTGTGTGTGTGTGTGTGTGTCTGGTGTGTGTGTGTGTGTGTGTCTGGTGTGTGTGTGTGTGCGTCTGTGTGTGTGTGTGTGTGTGTGTCTGGTGTGTGTGTGTGTGTGTGTGCGTGTGTGTGTGTGTGTGTGTGTGTCTGGTGTGTGTGTGTGTGTGTGTGTGTGTGTGTGTCTGGTGTGTGTGTGTGTGTGTGTGTGTGTGTGTGGGCGCTGAGCGCACTCCTCTGATAAAGGCGTTTAGTCCTCGTCTCGTGGCTTGTGACACAGAGGGCCGGCAGGCGTGCGGCTCGATGCAAATGACTGATGACCCGCTGTGCCGCTCAAACTTCCACACAACTTTGTTCCTTGCTGTGGAACAACTTCAGCAAGTAACTTCAGACACAGGGAACTTTGTCTCAGCACAACAGCACAGCAAGACAGTCAGCTGGGTTTCAGAGAAATACACAAGTCAAGCTGCCACATAGAGTAGCTATTCCTCCACTGACAAAGTCCTGTAACACAGACCTCTACACACACACACACACACACTAGAGTCTAGAGTTTAGTCCTGTAACACAGGACCTCTACACACACACACTATATTCTAGAGTTTAGTCCTGTAACACAGACCTCTACACACACACACACTAGAGTCTAGAGTTTAGTCCTGTAACACAGACCTCTACACACACACTAGAGTTTAGTCCTGTAACACAGACCTCCACACACACACACACTAGAGTCTAGAGTTTAGTCCTGTAACACAGACCTCTACACACACACTAGAGTCTAGAGTTTCCCAGCAGACATTCCCTTCTGCTTCTCTTCCCGTGTGTGTGTGTGTGTGTAGAGGAGTCTTGACTGACCTCATATGGCCCATACAGTAGCTCTGAGGACGAGCTGGCCTGCTCCACAGTCGGCACCCCCCAGGTCAGATAATGCCCCTGTTCCACAGTCGGCTAGCCTAGAAATCTAGACGCATCCTAGTGACATCAAATGTAATTTGCTGCCAGGGTAGTCTAGCAACTCTTAATTGGCTTGCAAACTGGAAAAATTAAACTTTGATTCGAAGGCCAATCATATCGTGTATAGAGTCGGTAGGCGGGATTAACATATAATGATTGATGGCAGAGTTGCAACGGTTCGAATGGTGAGTCCCCAGATCCTACTGTACATCTTGAATGTGGGTCTGGCTCGTCAGGCTAACCCCCCCCCCCCCCCCCCCCTCCAGGTCAGATTATGGCCCCATTCCACCGTAGCCCCTCCAGGTCAGATTATGCCCCCATTCCACCGTAGCCCCTCCAGGTCAGATTATGGCCCCATTCCACAGTCGTCCCACCCATCAGAGCCTCAGCACTTCTCATGGGATACTTTGTGCAAATGATCTTCGGTGTTTAGTTTTTGCAATTGCTGAAGCAAACCCAGTTGTATTATTATAATCTCAGTATTGTGTAAAATGCATATAGTGAACCTGTCTATGAAACGTGCTTTGTATTTATTGTTCTCTTCCTCCGTCTGTCAACCCTGTTGTGTGTGCGTTTCTTCACCAATGTTTTATGGATGTGGTGGCTTTTCAATCATCAAAATGCTTTTGTGTGTGTGTGTGTGTGTGTGTGAATTTGTCCTACACATTGGGATCTTGGAGGCAACATCAGCAACAGTTGGCTAGATACACATATTTATTTAAAACTGTTATGTTAATGAATATGTTAAATCCCCAATGAAATGTACAATGTAACCAATTTTTAGATAGATAGATAGATAGATAGATAGATAGATACTTTATTGATCCCCAGGGGAAATTCAAGGTCTCAGCAGCATACATACAACACAAACACATTCTTTAACAGCAGAAGAGTAATTAAAGTATATAATATAAAAACACAACTAAGCAGTAAGGACAGTAGAAGATAAAGAATATGCTAAATATACTAAAATACAAATTATACTAACACTTAATACAATATATCAAAATATACTAAAATACAAATAACAAAATTACAAATTATACTAACACTTAATCTAAATCAATTCTAAAAACAGTATCCACATAGTGGTGATTAATAAATCAGAGGCGCTTGCAATGACTGAGGCAGGGACTGAGCTGCCTCAATTCATCTTACAGTACATAGGGGGCCCCAGCAGTGGCGCGGCTGGCTGGGGCACCTGCGCTATACGCCGGCAACCCGGGTTTGATTCCCGCCCCCTAGTCTTTTCCGGATCCCGCCCCTGCTCTCTCTCCCATTCAAACTTCTTTGACCTGAGACCCAGTCAAGACATACTTTGGGGTCATAGGGCCCACCTACATGAACCCACCCCCTATCAAATTGTCATTATGATATCACAATTATTATTGTTATGCTATATTGTTATACAGTACATGAACTTCAAAGCAGTCAATGTTAAAGTGCAAAGGTTTGTGAAAACATGCACATCAGAGGACTGCTTTACTAATGTAAAATATAATTATTGCATTGTTTGCATGGCAGCAATTATACGGGTGCCATTGTTTTGGGATGTTTCCCTCATGCAAGCAGGCAGAAAGAATATTTACATGTTATTTAATTACATTTCATTTGAATGCCTGAATGTAAGGATTCAGGAAAAACAACTATTGTGAATGGTAAATGACGGATCAGATACAGTAGGCTAAATCACTGATCTGGAGATCTTTAACAGGAAGACTAATTAATAGCTTTTGGCGACGTTATATTCAAATTTGACTTTAATACCTCATGCCAGAGAGTGTTTTATATAGTCTGTGCTCTGTTTTTATGGAAGTTGCATAAATCCACGTCGTTCTATTAAATGTCGTTTCATAATTAAATAGCCTTCCAATAGGTTGAAGCGGAGCTTTGCTACCAACGTTATCGAGTGGTCTCTCTTGAATAAACGCTCATATCACGACTTAATTGTATGCCTCTATGTTTGATGACACTAAATACATTAGTTAAAGTATTTCCTACTGATTGCAGAAACGTTTGTTTTCTTTTTCTGTCGGTCCGCGGTTCCTTGTGCAGCAAATTATCAGACGAAGGCCCGGGAATAATGTCACTCCGCAGACCAGCAGTGTCCACGTTGTGGACCGCAAATTGAGAAATGCTGGCCTACGTTGCCAGATCGGGTGTTTTTTTCCACTACATATGAAGGCCTGTTTTAGCCGAGTTTTCGCCTGAAATCTGGCATCCTATTGAACGTTGAAGTTAAACTGAGAGAGCGTGCCGTTCACACACACCACAATGAACGACGAGTTCACAGTAACGTTCATCAGGCAGTAATACAGTAGGTTCAGTTCACGTTCTCCCAAAATATGAACGAGTTAATTAACTATGTTCAATGAACGCGTTCAGGCTCAACACTGCTCACATATGTGATGAATCTGAAAGAGAATCCTTTAGGGTTAACCAACATAGGTAGGTGTGTGTGAGTAGGGGAGACCGGGGCTGGTTGTCTCACAGGTTGGTTGTCACATTGCTTATTCCAGGCACACTAGGTGATGCTGTGGTAAAATTTTGATATCAAACTGTTACCCTTTGATAGCTTACTCATTTGCACTAGAAATTTTGCTGAGCAGACACACAGCATTGAGGTGAGGAGACAATTTTTAAATTTCATGGGTCAGAGTAAATTTTCATGTTGGTGTTGTTTTTGTATTGAGAGCTTGTAGGATATTAGTAGTTCAAAAACAAAACACTCATTAAAAAGCCAAAGGTAGTAGCTTTATTATGAGTCATATTTTAGCTATCAAGTTAAAGCCATGTGGCAGGTTAACATCTTTGTCAAGAGGTCAGTTGGGGATGGTTGTCACATGTGTTTGTTGTCACTGTGACACAGTTGTCACTGTGTTTGCAACTTTGTTTGCAACTTACATGATAATAAAGAGGTTTTAGCACTGAAAATGATTTCATTTTATTTCTCAACACAGTAGACAATTCAAGTAACTGATCACCTCCTTTAATCCCATTGTTTAAACATAAGGGGCATTGATGACAACTATCATAGGGGTGGTATTCATATTAAAACTTATTTGCAGTTTCTAGCTTAAAAAACGAAAAAGTTACACATCATTTTTTAAGATCCCATTTTATCACTGAAATCCCATTGAAACTCTATAGGGACAACCAACCCCATACCCTGTGACAACCAACCCTGTGATGGGGTTGATTGTCACATTGTGTCAAAGTGTCTTTGATGGTTAATTGCTCCCTGTTACAATACATTCTAAAAGTAAAAATTATACACATTTAAAGCCAAGACCCCAAGCTTTCATTTCATGTAGGAATTACTGCTGAAAGAGTTTTTGAAGATGAGCAATTCATGCATGAGTAAAAATTGTGACAACCAACCCCGGTCTCCCCTATATGTGAATTTCTTGAATTTCCCCTTGGGAATCAATAAAATATCTATCTATCTATCGATCTATCTATCTGTGTGTGTGTTTATGTGTATGTGAATGTAGAGAGTGTATGTGAGTGTGTGTCTGTGTGTGTGTACGGTATGTGTGTTTGTGTCTGTGAGTGTATGTGTGTGTATGTGAGTGTGTGTGTGTATATGTGTATCTGAGTGTGTGTGTGTGTGTGGTGGAAGGGGTGCTGTTAATCCTAGTGATTTTCTCTCAGTGGGAAGACTGATCTCTCATGCCTCAGGGAGGACCTCACACAAACTGGGGTTCCTTTATTGTCTTAAGGTTTCCCATTAAGATGATCTCCACTCCCATCTAGTTATACAGGTGTGTGTGTGTTGTGTTTGTGTGTGTGTGTGTGTGTGTGCGTACCCATTAAGGTGATCTCCACTTCCATCTAGTTATCCAGGTGTGTGTGTGTGTGTGTGTGTGTGTACCCATTCAGGTGATCACTCCCATCTAGTTATCCAGGTATGTTTGTGTGTGTGTGTGTGTGTGTGTGTGTACCCATTAAGGTGATCTCCACTTCCATCTACTGTAGTTATCCAGGTGTGTGTGTGTACCCATTCAGGTGATCTTCACTCCCATCTAGTTATCCAGGTGTGTTTGTGTGTGTGTGTGTACCCATTCAGGTGATATTCACTCCCATCTAGTTATCCAGGTGTATTTGTGTGTGTGTACCCATTCAGGTGATCTTCACTCCCATCTAGTTATCCAGGTGTGTTTGTGTGTGTGTGTGTATGTGTGTGTGTACCCATTCAGGTGATCTTCAATCCCATCTAGTTATCCAGGTGTGTGTGTGTGTGTGTGTGTGTGTACCCATTCAGGTGATCTCCACTCCCATCTAGTTATCCAGGTGTGTGTGTGTGTGTGTGTACCCATTCAGGTGATCTCCACTCCCATCTAGTTATCCAGGTGTGTTTGTGTGTGTGTGTTTGTGTGTACACTATGCTGGTGCCCCTCTGGGGCGTGTGCGAGGGTCGCCCCCGGCCTTGACACGCACGGTAATGAGCAGCACCTGTCTGCATTCTAACTGTCCTCCTGCAAGCGAGGTGATTTGCAGGAGGACGAAGCGCAGCACAGGTGACAGGTGAGCCAGTATGCTAATGGGACACTGTGGAGAGGTGAGGTTGCGTTATTAGGGGCTCTGAAGGAAGTCAGGGGGCTGAACATGCACACACACACACACACA
>NC_055964.1:33655697-33680697 GCF_018492685.1 Alosa sapidissima | reverse complement strand
CTCTCCCTGCAGGGGAACACCTGTGCCCTTTATTCACCGGCCAGTTAGCACCGACAGGTGCGCTGGCCACGCCCACGCCACCAATACCTGCAATGACACAAATCACCAGCAGAACAAGCGCAAACAGACGGACCAAGCAGGGACGTCACAAGGCCCTACCATTTAAGTTATTGCCAGCACTACAGCCGCAACCCCCCTATGAAAGGCCTATAATTTACAGACTATTAATGTGGGTTTCTAAATATCAATTTCTTAAGAAATGCTGCTACTAATGAACTGTGAAATGGTGCGTTGTCACTTTAAGGGCGTTGAGTCTAAATGGCTCTCATGAAGCCATTTTGCTGTCTTGCTCGGACATGAAAATAATTTACAAACTCTAGCCTTGTTTGTTTGAGCCACACTGATAGCACAATATTAACAATAATATGCCTAATACTACAGTAATATTAAGTTGCTATAAGCAGCCCTCATTACTTTGGAAATGGAGGCATAACATGTCGCTAGCTTAATATTTGTGTTTGCAATTAAGAGTGAACTGTGAGCCTGTTAGCTGCCCAGCAATCTGAGTGGGTCAGCATGTGCATATGCATGCTTAGCTGAAGAGAAACTATTTATTGAAGACTCTCCCAGGCAAAGCAGTAGACCTCTCTTTCTATTCTTGTCCAAATCATAGGAAATGCAGCCCATGTTAAAGAGCCCTCTCACCAACCTGTCAGTGTTACCAATGGTCAGTAGTGGGAACCGGATAACTCCGAAACCTCCTCTAGCCTCATCTTTGTCCCCTTCTTCTTTTAAAGTTTCTTATATTAAAAGGAGATCAAAAATGACAAGCCAGTTGACCTGACCTGCCACTCACTCAGTCTCTTTGCACACAACTATCTCTCCATACAGTATATTACTACTACACATATCTATCTCTCTAGCCATTAATACCACACACACACACATATACAGTATATGTCTAAACTGTAACCCTACAGGAAAGTATCTGTCTCTATTAAACAGGAGCCTGCATCCTCAATGTAATCCTACAGGAACGCACCTGCCTCTATTAAACAGGAGCCTGCATCCTCAATGTAACCCTACAGGAACATATCTGTCTCTCTATTTAACTAAATCCTGCTCCCATTAGTTCTTATTCGCTAGAGAAGTTTAGGGGGACTGTAGATTTATTATAGGAGTTGGACACTTCCTCAAATACAGCTGTACCTTACAGACAGGCAAGCCAGCAACACACACACACACACACACCTTACAGACAGGCCAGTCAGCCGCTCTCAGGCTGATTTATCTGGCTCCAAAATCCCTCTGTAGCTCTGAACCCTCACACGAACTCTCGGTACAAATACACTATTTACCGCTGAGAGGCAACCTGGGAGTGTGAGACGTCGCAGTGACACACTCACTCACACACACATGCTTGTCTCTTTCAGGGAAACTGGCATAGAAAGCTATGATTCAGAGCACATTGTTACAGGATGCCACACTTCCTGGAATTATAACGTTACAACACACACACATGTACGCACACACACACACACGCAGCATGTAGCATATTCCTGTGATCTGCTTTTCTCTTCTGTTTGAGCTTACTTTATCTCACACACATACAGTAGGCCTACAACTCACACTGTTCTATGAAGTCAGAGGCACACATGAGTTAAGCAGCTCCTCTGTCATGCTTATTGTTTCATTTTGAGAGTTTGGGGGAACACATCATGCATTCTCTTGCATCTCTCTCTGTCTCATTATCCTTCTGTGTGTGTTCCCCCCCTCGTTTAACATAAAACGTACCGTAACAAATGTCAAGCTAAAATGTATATTTGATCTGTGATATGGATTTGTAAGTCAGCTCTGCTTGTTTTGTCTGCTGTTGTAAGATGTGTGCTCTACTTTTGTCTGTATCCACAGCCTTTACAATCACAGTTTAAACTGCTGCTATTGCCTCTGTTGATCGTTGCTTAAACCACTTTTTTGTAACATCTGCCAGCATTAAATGAATAACAAAACAGTGTACATAACATCTCTTAGTGAGGCGTCAGACTGAGGCATGCTCCAATAACCCATATTTTCTTTTCATAATTACCTTTCAATTAATAGTCTGTAAACACACACACTCACACTCTCTCTCTCCGTCTCTCACACACACACACACAGTATGCTTATGGGATGCTTTCACACACATACACACAAACACACCCTCACACACACACAGAAAACACCCACCATATTTGCTTGATACTAACAGCATATTACAGGTAGTAGGTGTGGCTGCACGTGCTGATATAAGAAACTGAGAGCAGATCAAAGCTGGCGCTAGGCGCTACTCCGCGCTACGCTGCGCCGCGCCGTGCTAACGCTACTCCCCTGCTCACCCGGCCCAATTAGCGCCTGTCTTTGGCTAATTGCTACAAGCCTCACATGCAGCAGAGGGGCTCCACTGGTTATTAGTGATGCAAAATACATGCCGGCCAAATGATCTATCCGGAGGCCCTCCGCCTAACTACTCCTGAAAAGTTCAAGCTATTATTTTGAGGTGTGTTCCCTGGGTGCTGATGCTGGGTAGGTGGGTGTTGAGGCGAGGGTGGGGTAGGGGGGGAGGGGGTTGGGGGGGCAGACTTCTCCCCTCAGGAGGGGAAGGCTGAGAGGGGAGAGCGCTTTGATCCTTTAAGATGCAGACGTATTGATGATTCGAGCCACAGGCTGCTGGGGTTATTGACGGCGGGAGCATGTTAAAGCAGCTCGTCTTCACAGCTCAGACTTGGAGTGTAAAGCGCTGTGTGATTGGAGATGTTGGCGCCGAGTGGCTATTGCCCTTTCGTGGGTCCTGTTCCTGTTTGCAGTGGACGCTTCCTGTGCTGGTGGTCTACTGGACCGGTTCATGTGATCTCTGCAGCTGTAGCTTGTGTGGATTCACAGCATGTGGAGCTGAGAGTGTGTGAAGGAGCATGCTGGCAACTACAGCAGACACATCCATCACTTTATTACTATTACTCCCTTTTTCCACTCTTTCACCAGGCCTACGTCCCTCGCTCCTCCTCTAGGTTCTCCTCCTCTAGGTTCTCCTCTCTCTAGGTTCTCCTCCTCTAGGTTCTCCTCTCTCTAGGTTCTCCTCCTCTAGGTTCTCCTCTCTCCTCTAGGTTCTCCTCTTCTCCTCTAGGTTCTCCTCTCTCTAGGTTCTCCTCTTCTCCTCTAGGTTCTCCTCCTGTAGGTTCTCCTCTCCTCCTCTAAGTTCTCCTCTCTGTCCTCACTTCTCTCTCCTCTAAGTTCTCCTCTCTTCCTCTAAGTTCTGCTCTCTCCTTTAGGTTCTCTCTCCTCACCCTAACCTCTCCTCCTCTAGGTTCTGCTCTCTCCTTTAGGTTCTCTCTCTTCTCCTCCTCCAGGTCCTCACCTCTCCTCTCCTTATCCAGGTCCTCACCTCTCCTCTCCTCCTCTGTCCTCACCTCTCCTCTCCTCCTCTCTGTCCTCACTTCTCCTCTCCTTATCCAGGTCCTCACCTCTCCTCTCCTCCTCACCTCTCCTCTCTTCCTCACCTCTCCTCTCTGTCCTCACCTCTCCTCATGTCTCCTCATGCTATTGGACCTCCTCCATACAGCACATTCAGTCATCCTCCTCTTCTTTTTTTAACTGTTGATTTGCAGAGAGCCTGTTTGATCTCTCCTGTCAAATGCCAGGAAAATATGTCAATCCACTGGATTACAGCCAGAAAATAAAATCAAGTCTTTTATTGGATTGGAGGCTTAAATGGCAACACCACAGTCAAAGGGCAACTGCTTATAATCTTACAAATGAAAAATAATGAGTATTAGATTTTGAATGTGATTGTCCTCCACCTGCCCCCCCCCCCCCCCCCCCACCACCACCACCACCCACCCTCCCTTCCTTCAGCACAGTCATAATTGTAGGATTAGTCCATGGTGAATTCCCTGGGGAACACAGTGCTTTCATTTACATACATTACAGAGACGTGGCTCCGCATTGATTCATGACAGCCTCCACATGGCAGCCAGCTGGAATCCCTGAGTCCCACGATGGCGCGATCTGCTCAGGGCTCTGGCAGCTTATTGATGAGAGGAAGGGATCAGCTCTGATGGAGGAGCCGACTATCTCTGAGGACTTCAGGAGCACAGGGAACGAGAACACTTTAAGAACACAGGGAACGAGAACACTTTAAGAACACAGGAAACGAGAACACTTTAAGAACCCATGGAAGGAGAACACTTTAAGAACACGGGGAATGAGAACACTTTAAGAGAACAGAGAACAAGAACACTTTAGGAGAACAGAGAACGAGAACACTTATAGAGCACAGGAAACGAGAACACTTTAAGAACACAGGGAATGAGAACACTTTCATTTGCACCGGGAACAAGAACACTTTACATAAGAGAGAACGAGCACAATTTAAGAGCACAGAGAACCAGAACAATTTAGGAGCACAGGGAATGAGAACACTAAGAGAACGTGGAATGAGAACAATTTAAGAGAACAGAGAACCAGAACAATTTAAGAGCACAGGGAACGAGAACACTAAGAGAACGTGGAATGAGAACATTTTAAGAGCACGGGGAATGAGAACACTAAGAGAACGTGGAACGAGAACACTTGAAGAGCACAGGAGACCAGGACTGCAGGCTTTAGAAGCACAGAAGGCCGAAGACGTATGTGTTCAGTACAGAGAAGACAAAGGCTTAAACAGCTTTAAAGAAGCGCTATGCAGGTCTGGTTGTTCCTTTGCTGTTTTTGGGTTCTGCCGGATTTGGGCTCGCATTTTTCACAACATAGCTCCCCCTGCAGCTTCGGTAGCAAGTGACTGCTACGCTAAACCCCCACTAGCTAGCAAGCTAGCCATCAAGAAACCAAGCTAAACACATACAGGGCTCACAATAAAACGTTCGAGCAAACACATTGTTCAAGAGACTATCAAACCACATTACAAAAACGAAGTTCACCCAAGGGTAGGCTACTTACAATTTCAACAGCAACAAAGCCAAGTCGGCATCCATTTTGCAGTCTTCTTAGAAACTACAATCTGACTACATTTTCGAGGCACGATTGGATACTTCCGCTGAGTCACATCCGGATTTACTCGGTCCGGGTTCAGAAAGTTGCATATTCGGTTTTTCCGCGGAGAAGCGATAGAGGGAGACGAAGCACCCACCAAACAACCCAGAAAGTTTTGTAGAACCATCAGAACGACTCTCAACCTGCATAATTACCTCACAGGTCGCTCGTTTAACGTATCATGGCTTGGTCAGCTATCTGCACCTCACCATCTCACCACAGGGGTCCCCCAGGGCTCAGTGCTGGGCCCCCTTCACTTTGATATCTACACCACCTCCTTGGGACAGATTATCCGTTCGCATGGCTTCTCATACCACTGCTATGCAGACGACACACAGCTCTATCTGTCCTTTCCACCTGATGACCCCTTGGTTTCAGCACGGATCTCGGATTGCCTCTCAGACATAGCTACATGGATGAAGGCACACCACCTCCAGCTGAACCTCTCAAAGACTGAACTGCTGGTCCTCCCAGCTAAACCTACCATACACCACGACATCAACATCAAATTTGACTCCCTGTCTGTTTCACCTACCAGGACTGTGAGAAATCTAGGAGTTGTTCTCGACAACCAACTAAACTTCTCAGATCATGTTGCCTCAGTCGCCCGGTCATGCCGTTTCGCACTCAACAACATACGGAAAATCAGGACTTACTTGACTCAAGATTGACCCAACTTCTGGTTCAGGCAATAGTCATCTCACAACTCGACTACTGCAATGCCCTCCTTACAGGTCTCCCAGCCTGCGCAGTGAAACCACTTCAGATGATCCAGAACGCGGTGGCGCGCCTGGTCTACAACCAACCCAAAAGGGCACATGTTACCCCGCTGCTCACCCAGCTACACTGGCTACCTATGGCGGCCCGCATCAAATTCAAGGCTCTAACGCTTGCCTACAAAGTAGTCTCCGGTTCTGCTCCCACCTACTTGATTGCCCTCATACAGACATACGCTACCTCCAGACCGCTGCGCTCCTCAGACGAACGACGTCTAGCTCTACCACCGGTACGCTCAAGCCAATCCAAACTTTTCTCATCTGTTGTTCCTCGTTGGTGGAACACACTGCCAGTTCCTACAAGGGCAGGGACATCCTTCTCCATTTTCAAAAAACTCCTGAAGACCCAGCTCTTTAGAGAACATCTCCTCTCATAGCAACACTTACAACAAGTCTTACTGATCCTAGCACTCACCAGCCGTCTTAAACTGACAAGTAACTGTTAAAAACGGCACTCACTGATGCACTTATTCTTACTGTACTGTATGCCATTTCTAAATCGTATTAAGAGAATATCTCCTCACAATCCGCTCCAAGTCTCCATGAACTGGACAGTGGACTAGGCCTGTCACTCCAACCAGCAAAACTGTGTGAAGTTACTCAGGGAGCTCCGGAGGGAGGAGTGAGCTACCTTTGGTGTGTTCTGTTTGGGTCGCTTTGGACAAAAGCTCCTACCAAGAAACATCATAAACATCAACAAACACTGTGTCATGCTGCATCTCTCACAAGAAAACAATGCTCAACATTCACAGAGAAGAAAACAGAGGATCGCCATCACCATGATCTCTTTGACCCAGTTCCCTGCCCAACACACACTGAGCTTCCCAGAAGCAACTCTGGTGGGCCCTGTCTGACTGCTCTCCAGCCCCGTCAGAATCTCTAGCCAATCAGAGCATCAGTTCCCTCAGATTCAGGAAGCTAATGGCATTCAGTTGGCCTTGGCATTCATCACCACATTCCCTCAGATCATTTGCGGGCCCAGCGCAGAGCCCAGGCTGACTACAGCACCAGAGCTCACTGGGTTTCCACTAAATCCAAGGGCAAAAACACACATTTCATTCACCACTCAGCTCAGTGCCTGCTGTTCTCATGTTGCTCTGGGTACTCAGAACCTCAGAAGTCTGGATGAAAAGGCTGTTTGGAGATTACATTCCCTATGTTATTTATTCTGTGAATACATATGCAAGTAAACAGTAATTTGTTTAGTGCCAGTGCTATAGTGCATTCTACACAATAAAGCCGGGAGTAGTGGCCCTTTTACATACACCACTTAGTTCTCCCCGCATTCATATCCACAGTAACAATAGAGCAGTCAGTCTAGAGCCCTGGGTGTTTGCATTGAGCATGTCTCCCTTTATTCATCTCCACGGTAACAGGCACTGCATTCCCAAGGCGACAAACAGTAAGGAATGCCAAGGCTGCAGGAGGTGTTTCTCCTTGACGTTAGGTATTTCTTTTTACTGTACATGTTTAAATGCATGTCTAAGTCGTTCGTGCATTCTCTCTCTCTCTGTCTTTCTCTGTCTGAATGAACTGAAGTCAGATGCTTACCTGATATGTAGAGATCTGGAGTCTCACCTCTCACCTGTGCAGGTGTACCAGGGTGGACGAGGGCAGTGGTGTAGCGCTGTGCAAATGGAATTTCGCTGGGAAAGCACTGCTGTTTTTAGAGCCCTGGAGTTTCAGATCAGCAGTTTCAGCACACTCAGTAATAGGCTCTCCTTTTGCCTTGTTTTTAGAGCCCTGGAGTTTCAGATCAGCAGTTTCAGCACACTCAGTAATAGGCTCTCCTTTTGCCTTGCAAAAACACTGATGGTCTGATAGGAGCACCGAGCACAGGGTCAGAGACTAAGTAGGCATTTGTAAGACACTATCATTTCCAAACTCCAGCAGCTCTGCATGAGAACACTTGCCACCTGCTTTTTGCTCATGTCGGTTCTAGATTTTTGCTGGGCAGTGCAAGCTGATGTCGGTTCTAGTTTTTGCTGGCCAGTGCAGGCTGATGTGTGTTCTGTTCTTTGCTGGGCACTGGAAGATAATGTCGGTTCTAGTTTTTGCTGGCCAGTGCAGGCTGATGTGTGTTCTGTTCTTTGCTGGGCACTGGAAGATAATGTCGGTTCTAGTTTTGGCTGGGCAGTGCAAGCTGATGTCGGTTCTAGTTTTGACTGGGCAGTGCAAGCTGATGTCAGTTGTAGTTTTTGCTGGGCAGTGCAAGCTGATGTCGGTTCTAGTTTTTGCTGGGCAGTGCAAGCTGATGTCGGTTCTAGTTTTGACTGGGCAGTGCAAGCTGATGTCAGTTGCAGTTTTTGCTGGGCAGTGCAAGCTGATGTCGGTTCTAGTTTTGACTGGGCAGTGCAAGCTGATGTCAGTTGTAGTTTTTGCTGGGCACTGGAAACTTCAGAGGCAAATCTGTACCTCCTGCTCTTCCCCTGTCAGCAGAATGAGGATTGAGACGGTCTTTTGAGGATTGAGACAGTCTTTTGTACTCCCTGTGTGATGCAAGGCTTCAGCCTGTGTGCATAACATCAACAAAGGGACACTAAGATTGGGACACCGTTGTTATGGTCAGTGTTGTTATTGGCAAACTGTCATGATGAGTGTAGACATAATGTGTAATGAATTTAGCTCTTTAGCTCTCAGACATATAGATATAACTCTGTTCATGTGCTGAACTTCAAAACCAGGCAATCGGTTTGTGCTCAGGCAGTAAAGTGGACAGCTATATGTGGTTTGGGGCCCTGGGAGCCTGTGGGAGATCAATAAGAGGGGTGGAGTTGAGAGCCCAGGAGGGCCATGCTGCTCGACGAGCTCCGCTCTTAGTGTCTGCTACATCTCCACAAATGTGTGTGTGTGTGTCTGTCTGTGTGTGTGTGTGTCTCTCTCTGTGTGTGTGTGTGTGTGTGTGTGTCTGTGTGTGTGTGTGTGTGTGTGTGTGTGTGTGTGTGTGTGTGTGTGTGTGTGTGTGTGTGTGTGTTTATGTGTGTGTGTGCCTGTGTGTGTGTGTCTGTCTGTGTGTGTGTGTGTCTCTCTCTGTGTGTGTGTGTGTGTGTGTGTGTCTGTGTGTGTGTGTGTGTGTGTGTGTGTGTGTGTGTGTGTGTGTGTGTGTATGTCTTGTGTGTGTGTGTGCATGCATGTGTGTATGATGGGAGGAGGTGTGATGGCTCTATCTGGCTTCACCCAGTGAGGATTGACGAGGACATGGGGCCGTGTGTGTAAACAGGCCTAGGGACACCAGGGACCCGACTGGACGCACTGGCAGTGTAACACCACACACACACCACACACACACCACACATACACACACACACACCACACCACACACACACACCACACACACACCACACACACACCACACACCACACACACACCACACCACACACACACACCACACACACACACACACACACACACACCACACACACACCACATACACACACACCACCCACACACACCACACACACACACACACACCACACACACACACACACACCACATACACACACCACACGCACACACACCACATAAACACACACACACCACACACACACACACACACCACACACACACACACAGCAGTCTGTACCTCACTGCTGTCTGTACCCCACATATCTATCTGTACCCAATGGCTCCTCTCTACTGTTCCCTGCTGTCATGTCTGTACATATTAGAACTAGCAGGTTCTGTCTGTACAGATTAGAACTAGCAGGTTCTGCGTCCCCTACATTACTGCTGTGATGTCAGTATTAGAACTAGCAGGTTCTGTCTGTACAGATTAGAACTAGCAGGTTCTGCGTCCCCTACATTACTGCTGTGATGTCAGTATTAGAACTAGCAGGTTCTGTCTGTACAGATTAGAACTAGCAGGTTCTGCGTCCCCTACATTACTGCTGTGATGTCTGTATTAGAACTAGCAGGTTCTGTCTGTACAGATTAGAACTAGCAGGTTCTGCGTTCCCTACATTACTGCTGCGCTGTCTGTATTAGAACTAGCAGGTTCTGCGTCCCCTACATTACTGCTGTGATTAGGGTTGCCACCTGTGTCTGACAAAAATCCTGGACATTTTGACCATCCAATCGACCTTTTTGTTTGTAAGCAACGGCGCCTTTCGCACATCTGACCCAAGATAAAAACCGTCATTCTAAGCGACAATTGTATAGCTAAAATTAGTAAGAATGACAATTTCTAGTTATTTGTTTAGTTAATTGCTTTAGCTTTATTTAATAGCAGACCTTTATTATTTTGTTATATTTTTAACAGTTTTTAGTTGTGGACGCCTGGGGGCAGTATTGAGAAAAAAGGGGGGATACATAATTAGGTTCTGCTTTTTTGCTTATGTGGAATAGACTTTCCTTTCTCCATCTCTCCTTGTTCCACACACTCTCCGTCTCCACCTTACCATTTCTAATGAACCTCCACGGTGCGTGCCCCCACCACCACCACCCATGTTATGCTACGTCATTTTTGTAGAGCCAATAAGGCTGTGCATACGTTTATGGACGTAGGCACGCTTCAATTAAACTGAAATACACATTTTGCACATCATGTACAAAAATCCGGGACATTCAGTGTCCAGGATTTTTATTTTTATTTTCCTGGACAGACCATGAAAATCCTGGACAATCAGGAAAATCCTGGACAGGTGGCAACCCTAGCTGTGATGTCTGTATTAGAACTAGCAGGTTCTGTCTGTACAGATTAGAACTAGCAGGTTCTGTCTGTACAGATTAGAACTAGCAGGTTCTGCGTTCCCTACATTACTGCTGCGCTGTCTGTATTAGAACTAGCAGGTTCCGCGTCCCCTACATTACCGCTGCGCTGTCTGTATTAGAACTAGCAGGTTCCGCGTTCCCTACATTACTGCTGCGCTGTCTGTATTAGAACTAGCAGGTTCTGCGTTCCCTACATTACTGCTGTGATGTTTGTATTAGAACTAGCAGGTTCTGCGTTCCCTACATTACTGCTCTGCTGTCTGCCCTGTGCAGAATTGCTGTCTGGTATAAACTTGTGTTGTTGTTGTTGTTGTTGTTGTTATTGTTAAGTCTGTATGCAGGTTGCGGCCCACTCTGTCTCTCTTTTGTCTGACAGGGGTCAACTCGTTGACCTCGACATGACCCCTGGCGTGTTGGTGCTCAGCTGCTGGTGTTGGGTCTGCTCTGACCCGCCATCTGGCCTCGTCTAACAGGGAAATACATACACAGAGGTGTACAAATCAAAACAAAGACAAAAACAGCCTAGTTTCCTGTGGCTCATCCATGCAGACCTGCAGAGACACCGTAATGCGGAGGTAAAATAATGCTGCGTTGAGCTCCAATATTAAAACATGAGGATCACAAGTCTCTAAAGGACACATAGTGTGTGTGTGTGTGTGTGTGTGTGTGTGATGTTTTCCTCTGGGCTGTAATTCCGCTCGCAGTGTCTAATTAGGACATATCATCATGAAAGCTGAAATGCACCTGACACAGTGGCATCACTGAGCTCCTCTTCACAGTGCTCGCTTCCCTTCCATTCAATTACCGCTAACTGCACCCACCGCCACCGCCACCGCCACCGCGCCTGCCACCGCCACCGCTACCGCCACCGCCACCGCCACCGCCACCGCCACCGCCACCGCTACCGCCACCGCCACCGCCACCGCCACCGCGCCTGGAACCAGCCGCACACCAACGTCACGGCTCCCTCTGAAATTAGACCCACGCTCGTCCCAATCAGCAACCCTGCCTGAAATAACTACACGGAAACATACTGCTCTCCAAAACAAAAACGTCTGCTCTAAGGGAGAATGAGACACCGCCCAGTGGAGACATCAGCTACTCAAAGGTGAAATGATGTGGTACTGCACGTCAGGGTTCACATTTGTATACCTTTGTACTGCACACATACATAATCAACAGCACAGACCACATTGGCGCCATTCAGTGGTGGTTAATTATAAGCAATACAGGGGCTAGAGATTCTGCAAAAAGCCCGTAGCGTTGAGCAGGTGTTGATAGTTATGAAAGGCATACGTTCCTCAATTCATATTTTTCACCTGCGTCACAATGTCACATGCCAATGTGTGTCCTGGCTTTGCCTTGGAGAGCCACATATGGAATTGGAAGAGGTCTCTCTCACAACCCCACCCCCCCCCACCCCCGAGCATCTGAGGTGTTGAGGTGTCAGCTGAGCTGGTGTGAGCCTGGCATTGTGCAGCTCCACGGAGGAAACACACACAGCTCCACGGAGGAAACACACACAGATTCAGGCTTTCAGGAGTCCTGTTCTTTGAAAAACACTCAGTGTAGGAGACCTGTCCTTTGAAAAACACTCCCAGCAGTTATTCTTTTGTGCTTTCTCGTGTTCCCAAACCCATGTAAACATATGGCATTTGGAAGCCCTTCTCTTCTGTGGCCTCTCTGAACAAACAGGAACATCCACAGAATCTCCTTTCAGCTCTCTCCTCTCCTCCGTCCTCCTTTTCAGAGAGACAAACACATCACTCAGCCATGTAGCACAATGGCCATGGAGTTTTCAGCCGTGCTATGCTTGGGACTTAATTGAGGAAGATGTTGTTGGGTCCATAAGATAGCTCCTGTTCCTAGAATGCCATTGCAGGAGCCTCTCATCTTTGTTCCTTTTTTCAACCGTACTTTGACAGTGTGGCGTAAACATCACTGCAGAATAATGTGTTCCTGAGGACGATTTCCTGCAGGGACACATCTTTCCAATGAATCAAAATAACTCTGCTCTGCCGCAGCACAACGTTTTTCGTTTTTTTTTGGTCTGAGCCTTATTTCCGCTTGTTCTCAGCGTTGTGATTTGTCATGGTTTCCCCCAATTTGCCTCAGCAGACACTCCATTATGTATTGCTGTAAACATCCTCAATAGCGATGTCACAGCATGCTACATTTGCCATGGTGAATTACTGTCCCATTTCATCCAGCTATGCAGAACTCGGAGCACCGTTTACCATCAACAGAAAGCACCACTGATACCCAGTTCCCCATCAGGGCAGAGAGCAGCGTTACGTAAGAGCAATTGAGTTATAGTTGGGTTAGTGTGCGTGCGTGCGTGAGGAGAGAGACGTCAGCTGCGCTGACCCTGCCGGTCCTCTAGAGCAGTGTTTCCCAAACTTTTTTTCTGGGGACCCACTTTTTAAAAATGACAGACCATCGCGACCCATCTCACTTCAGATCTAACATGCAACCTGCATGCAATCATATTGTTTTAGGCCACAGGTTCTCAAACTTTTCTTCGGGGTATTCTTGCATGCTACGCAGTCGTCACTCTTCAGCATAGTTCTTATATTTCTAAAGAGAGATGTTGTAGGCTACGTTGCGTTGCAGACAAATGGACCCATAACACCGTCAATTCCTATGTAAACATAGCAAGTAACTCAAGTCGTTATATTGTAGCCTATTTGTGGAGGTTTCTTTATTTAGAAAGTTGAATCCGCATTTTCCTCTGGAGTTAAACGTTTGTTTGTAGGCCGTATACCAAGGCTGTGTATTGATGTTGTGGCAAGCTATGTTGTAAGAATGTGAAATGAACAAATATCAGAACAAGAGGCTTTTGCGCAATTAGGGGTTTGCACCGACGTCATGTTCTGGCCGGTAACTATGGTAACCCAGCACGCGCGGCCATATTGGCGATACTCAGTGAATGAAGTACAATGGAGTACTATGCACTTTGGATATCTTACGTGATTGTAGCGTGTCTAAACCACAGAAAAGCTCATCAAAATGCGTCTAAGATGAAAAGGCATATAGGGCAGGACTTGGACCACAAGAAAAGGCGCGATATTTCGAGAAATTACGAATTATTGGCAGCGCAGATCCATATGAGTTGGGTGAGGGAGACGAACCAAGTTCAACCTCAAACCTTCCTCTGATAACTTCTGGCATTATTGTCCCTTCTCCCTGGTTTTTTAATAACGTTTGGGAAGTCGATACCTACACCAGATGTTTTTCTCAGTCTGACCTATTGGTACAACCTAAAACACGGCAATAATTAACCATTTTCCTTGACGATGTTAGGGATTTACTTCAGTGCCTAATTCTATCTAATGAGGCGAGTATCTCCAATATGGCGATGTCCAGATCTAATGACACGCCGTACAAACCCCTAATAGTCAAAAGATAATGCGCCTTTATTGTAGCCTAGTAGAGTTTGCGAGGGGGAAAATGTCCATTTAAATAGTAGGCTAATATAATGCACTGTTGAGCGTTTTAAATCCGAAATAATAAGGAATGTGAGGCGGTTGCTATTAACTTTAAAGATTGCATCTACAATTGAAACTATCTACAGCCTATGACGCAAATTGATTAGCCATGTCTGGTATACGGATGTCTGCTTAGTTGACTAGATTTTAATCTGTCAAGTTGAAGAGCTGGTGTCCGTTAATGATTGTGCAAATAGGCTGATTAATGTCCCATGCATTTTGCAACTGCGAGGTCCATGGCATGCGCCCCACAGAAATGTTTCATTTTGCGAGTGAGATGTCCACGCTGTCCCTTCTGCAATGCGTTCGCCCCCCAGTTTCAGAGCTATTCTAAATGCAAAATTCCACAGAGGGATGTGACTGTGGTAAACAAACTATATCCTAATAGAAAACTGATAGCTTTCCTGGCTAAGTTAGGCCTATTAGACAACATAAATTGTGCTGACGACCCAAATAAAACTCCTGCGACCCACCCGTGGGTCGCGACCCAGTCTTTGGGAAACACTGCTCTAGATTAATGGACGTGTTGATGGTACCAGGTTGCGGAGCTGTCCTCTAAGCCCGGAGACTCAATGTGTAATAGCAGAGTATAGTGGCCTGCCATCGCCCAGACTCTCTATGTGTAATCTGAGTAATCAGGATTTTTCTGGGAGAAATAACAAAATGGAAGGCCGCCGGGATGACCTTAAAATACGAGGAAAACAGGGGTGTTGCACCTGTGGCCTATGCACCAGTGTGTCTGAGTAGACAGTAATACTGGCCTATGCACACCACCCACACACTTACAACATCTAGACCTGCTACACACACACACATGCACACACACACACACACACACACACACACACACATACAATATCTAGCACACACACACACACACACTCACAACATCCAGCAAACACCACATCACATTCACTCCCAGCATCCAGCCCTCACAACACACACTCACAGCCCTACCCCCCCACACACACACACCACACACACACACACACTCACAGCCACACACACACTCCCAGCATCCAGCCAGCACACACATTGGGGGGTGGGGTTCACAGAACACCAGCTCTAAAATCACTAATTTTTCCTCCATGGGGGGTGTCTGGGGCCTACTTACCTCTCATTGGGGGGGGGGGGGGGGGGGGCACCACTGTAACAATTAAGCCCATTTCACTCTTGGGGGGGTGGGGTCTGGGTTAGTTGGCAGGTGGGGGGGTGGTGGTGTTGGGTACAGAATGTATTGAATGTTGGTGTACAGAATGTATTGAATGTCTCTATTATTCAACCATATTTCTTGTCCTAATTAAGACAAAACGAATGTTGATTACAAGGCATTCACGTCCCAGACATAATATAATACAGATGCCAATTGAATGCAAATGCTGCAAAGTTTTCAGAAGTAATTTAGGCCAAATTAGCAACAATGTTCCCGCAAAAATCATTCAAATCAAATGGCATTAGAGTCCTGTGATTTCTTGTTTCTTTCAAATTTCCTTTTGTTGATCTGAGCGTCACCTGGGGGCAGTTCCTATCTCATTAGTGAGATAGTATTGTATGTGCACGCAGCACGTCCCATTTACAAAGAGCGGTGTGAGACAGCACGCGACAGAGCTACAGTCTGCAGCAGTAACCGTGTGTGTGTTGCTGTTTGCTGTGATGGAGTGATGTGTTATATGTCCTAATAAGCACACACACACTCACACACACACACACACACACACACACACACACACACACACACACACACACACAAATAATAATAGGTGTTTTTATGTTTCATTAACTGAGTCAGACGCCTGTTATAAAAAAGAAGACTCACACTCCTGAGCAACAGCATCTAGATTCTGTCAATCACACTCCTATGCAACAGCATGCAGATTCTGTCAATCACACTTAAGCAACAGCATGCAGATTCTGTAAATCAGCAGGTCTGGTCTGCTCATGACTGACACACATTGCACATGGAGAGAAAAGGACATAGCGATTTATAATGATTAGCTTCAATTTAGACTACAGTACATGTTCATATTTCTGCATCATGTGTGGGAGGCGATCAAGACTGTCAAACTTCTACCGTTCGAGGGGGGTCAGATGAAGCTGCACCAACGCCACTCCGCTCCGTCGTTTCACTGACCAGGACAGACAGGCACCAACTCCGCAGCAACCGGACCACGCTGAGCTCTCCCGCTGCAGCTACCGTCTTCGGCGTCCCTCCTCGTGTTGCCTTCTCGCAGAGCCGTCCTTCTCTGCTCCCGGCCCGTTCCACTCCCTCGCGGCCTCAGCGAAGGCACGACCCCCGAGATGGCCATGCTAACGAACTCCACACAACGAACTTTTTTTTAAAGGCGCCGGCCAACAGGCCAACTAGAACGGGCGCCCACACAGCACGGTGTCTCTCACACCCACCCAAAAGTTTTGAAGTTCAGAGTTCAGAGGGCCTTTCCGTCGAAGCTGCCCCACCGTTGTGAGTTCGCTGCCCTCAGCAGCTCCGCCAACCGTCCATCGTCTAGGAACCTCTTCCTCGCCGCACTCCCTCGGCTCTGCTCACGCGTCGCGGCTCGCCACGGAGTCAGCGCCCAGGCCAGCGTCGTCTTCTCCGCGAACGCTTCTTCAGGCCCCTCTTCCGGCAAGATCTTCTCCCATGCCAGCTCAGCCAGCTCCAGACGATAGCTCCTCTCCTCCGTCGGCAGTAGCAATAGAAGGCCCCGAGCTTTTTAATAGCCCTTACAAGGGCTCTCTCTGGATCCTCTTGCGTGGGCCTCCACCCAGTGGTGAGGTCTCCCGCTCCCAGCTTCTCTCGCTGAGCGGAGGCCATGTTCGAAAGTCGCTTCTGACACCAATGTAACGATTTGATAGCAACACACACAGTTGTCCAATCAAAAGGTTTATTAGCTGAGAACGAGAGCAAGGACACAGACCAAGATCAAGACACTGAACACAATACACACGGGGCAGGTCAAGTACACACACACACTACACATACAGGGGTGGACGCAGCCCCCCACACAAAAAGGAACACACACGAGGGAAAACTAAAAGGGAAACATGTTACACTAAAGACACTAACTTTACACTTATAACTTAAGAGAATAACGACATAAACCCCCCAAATGTTCGCTCTCGTATCCCAGCATGCCTTTCGCGGGAGAACGCCAGCACTGTCTTTTTGCGCCGACGCTACAATATGATCTCTACTTTAACTACTGCCAGATATGCCCCATACTTTAACTAGTACACACTATTGCCAGATATGCCCCATACTTTAACTAGTACATACTACTGAGGACATAACATATTATCTGACCTCTACTTTAACTAGTACATACTGCCAGAAGACATAACATATTATATGACCTCTACTTTAATTAGTACATACTGCTACGTATGTAACATACTATATGCTCCCTAATAACCCTAACCATCCTGCCAGTCTTGACAGGAAACTGCTTTTTTCTTTGCCCAAGATACTACAGCAGATTTGAAATGCATGTCATGTTTGTCTTATTTTCCACTTTATGTAATATTTTAATTTCATGTTGTTGAATATTATTTATATGATCTTTAATTGATTAAACTGTTTATCTACTGATCCCGAGTGCTTGTGGTGTTTAGGCCCTTTGGTTTCTCTGATGTGTGTAATGCAGATGTTTATATAAGGCCTTTTGACTTCTCTCTCTGTGTGTGTGTGTGTGTGTGTGTGTGTGTGTGTGTGTGTGTGTGTTATAAGTGTGTGTAATGTGGCGTAGAGATCCACTCAACTCACATCAGAGTTCTGGCCTGAGCGTTCCGCCGAGGTCGGAACTGAAAAAACTGACAAGAATTTAAATCTGAATTTCAGACATTTCAATTATGTATCCATGACATTTGCCAAATGTCATTTTTATACCGTATTCATGGTTCATTTCACAAATTTGACACTATATGTTGAATTTCCGTGGAGGAGGGGTTAGTGGTTGAAATGCCCTTAAATAAGAGAGGTTGCGTTAAGCGGTCAGAGCCGAGACTAAAGGACACAAGTTAGAGAGGCGAGGGGATGGTGGACACATTTGGATGACATAGCTAAGGTAAAAGTGAATATGATTCCCCGTGCTCTGTTGCCCTGGGGTATTTCCTTGGGGGTCGGAGGTGGTGATGATATCCCCGCTCTGATACCCCTGGGGTATCTCTTTGGGGTCGGCATTCAGGGCTTCTACTTCACAGTGCCTGGCTTAAACAGAGCAACGTTTGAAAAGTGGACCAATCTGAAAAATAAAACTTTAATCCGACAATCCAATTCATTCCAGATTAGAATGAAATAAACTGCTCACGGAATCTCGTTGGCGGGGGGATTGTCTCCGTGCGGGACCGTAATCCCTCATATTTACCACAGAGATTAGAGTGTGTCATGCTGAGGCCCTCTGTACTCACTGATGCCAGAGCCGCCCTGCAGTCCGGTCAAACAGAACATAGACAACGAGCACTGAAAACTCACACACACTGAAAACTCACACACTGTCTCACCTGCCTGTCCCCTGAGATAAAAGCTGTCAGTATACTAGTGTAGAGGTCTCAGTAGGCTAGTGTTTAAGTGTCAGTAGGCTAGTGTTTAAGTGTCAGTAGGCTAGTGTTTAAGTGTCAAAAGGCTGGTATAAAGATGTCAGTAGGCTAGTGTAGGGGTGTCTGTAGACTAGTATAGCCATAACAGTAGGCTAGTATAGAGGTGTCAGTAAGCTAGTATAGTGGTAACAGTAGACTAGTATAAAGGTGTCAGTAGGCTAGTGTTTAAGTGTCAGTAGGCTAGTATAGTGGTAACAGTAGACTAGTATAAATGTGTCAGTAGGCTAGTGTTTAAGTGTCAGTAGACTAGTATAAAGGTGTCAGTAGGCTAGTGTTTAAGTGTCAGTAGGCTAGTATAGTGGTAACAGTAGACTAGTATAAAGGTGTCAGTAGGCTAGTGTTTAAGTGTCAGTAGGCTAGTATAGTGGTAACAGTAGGCTAGTATAAAGGTGTCAGTAGGCTAGTGTTTAAGTGTCAGTAGGCTAGTGTTTAAGTGTCAGTAGGCTAGTATAGTGGTAACAGTAGACTAGTATAAATGTATCAGTAGGATAGTGTTTATAGCCTACTGACACTTAAACACTAGTCTACTGACACCTTTATACTAACAGTAGACTAGTATAAAGGTGTCAGTAGGCTAGTGTTTAAGTGTCAGTAGGCTAGTATAGTGGTAACAGTAGGCTAGTATAAAGGTGTCAGTAGGCTAGTGTTTAAGTGTCAGTAGGCTAGTGTTTAAGTGTCAGTAGGCTAGTATAGTGGTAACAGTAGGCTAGTATAAAGGTGTCAGTAGGCTAGTGTTTAAGTGTCAGTAGGCTAGTATAGTGGTAACAGTAGGCTAGTATAAAGGTGTCAGTAGGCTAGTGTTTAAGTGTCAGTAGGCTAGTGTTTAAGTGTCAGTAGGCTAGTATAGTGGTAACAGTAGACTAGTATAAATGTATCAGTAGGATAGTGTTTATAGCCTACTGACACTTAAACACTAGTCTACTGACACCTTTATACTAACAGTAGACTAGTATAAAGGTGTCAGTAGGCTAGTGTTTAAGTGTCAGTAGACTAGTGTTTAAGTATCAGTAGGCTTGTATAGTATACTATGTCAGTAGTGCACATGTGCAGTGTTTCCCAAACATTTTTCTCTGGCAGCGCAATATTTACTACAAGAGAATCTCACGGCACACCACCACGATATTAAACATACAAAAGACACAATATAAATATGTGACCTTTAATTGAAAAAATGGACAAATGTGAGAAATGTTATGCAGTATACATGTAAATACAGTTTTGCTTAGAAAGAATGTCCTGAATTTGACTGCACTTACAGTCTAACACTGCAGAGGTGCCAGTAGACAGGCCTCCTGTGCGTGTTTGTGTGTGCGGTGTGTATTAGTGTGTGCGGTGTGTGCTTGTGTCTGCGGTGTGTGTTTGTGTGTGCATTGTGTGTTTCCATCTGCAGTGTGTGCGGTGTGTTAGTGTGTGTGTTTGATGTGTGTTTGTGTGTGCGGTGTGTGTTTGTGTGTGTTAGTGTATGTGGTGTGTATTTGTGTCTGTGGTGTGTGCTTGTGTCTGTGGTGTGTGTTTGTGTGTGCGGTGTGTGTTAGTGTGTGTGTTTGGTGGGTGTTACTGTGTGTGGTGTGTGTTTGTGTGTGCGGCGTGTGCTTGTCTCTGCAGTGTGTGTTTGTGTCTGTCGAGTGTGTTTGTGTGCGGAGTGTGTTTGTGTGCGGTGTGTGTTAGTGAGTGTTTGTGTGTGCGGCGTGTGCTTGTCTCTGCAGTGTGTGTTTGTGTCTGCCGAGTGTGTTTGTGTGTGATGTGTGTTTGTGTCTGCCGAGTGTATTTGTGTGAGGTGTGTATTTGTGTGAGGTGTGTGTTAGTGAGTGTTTGTGTGTGCGGCGTGTGCTTGTCTCTGCAGTGTGTTTGTGTGAGGTGTGTGTGCGGTGTGTGCGGCGTGTGCTTGTCTCTGCAGTGTGTGTTTGTGTCTGCTGAGTGTGTTTGTGTGAGGTGTGTGTGTGTTTATGGATGTTGTGTTTTCTCTGTGCTTCCTGCTGCTGAGAGGTGATATACAGTGTGTTGTTGAGTCTGGCATCTTTTTGAAAGATTCCTTTGGCCTTTACAGTTTTAATCTGCTGACATTTACAGTTTAAGGCCGTGTGGCGTGACATTTTTGCCAAGCAGCTCCTCAGAAACACACAAGGGGAAAAGCTGGAGTGGCGGAAAACTACCATCAGAACTGAGGGAATGCTTTTAGTGTCGCCGGGGACGACAGAATGCTTTTCGAGTCACATGGCCTCGGAATGCTCTCGTGTTGCCGGTGTTCCAGGGCGAGAATTAATCCCATGTGGAGGTACGTAATTATCGGCTGGGCCCATCGAGCTGACCGAGTAATCAGACTCCTGGTTCGCCAGCGTTAGAACAAATTGCTCTTAGAATACAGAACACTAATGAGGAAGAAAACTACACCAACAAAAATATGTTCTAATTTTATTTACTGTAGCAATGTAAAACAGTTAGAGGCTTTGGAATTACTCATCTTTATGTGCGCTTCACAGCGAGAGTCCACACACTTTATTTACTCTACCAAGCTGTGAATTTATTCAATGTATTTCAAACTCATGATTGCAGATATCACTGAAAACAAGAGTGCAAGCTGCTGCGCTCTGATATGGCACATGAAAAGCTGCCCCTTCCAGTTGCCCCCCTCTGTCGGGCACATGAAAAGCTGCCCCTTCCAGTTGCCCATCTCTGTCGGGCACATGAAAAGCTGCCCTGTCCAGGATACCTCCAGACTCCAGCAGCTCAGGTCAGTGGCGACTTTGTGGCGACAGCTATCCTGTGTGTATGGAGCAGAGCAGATTTATCATACACACACACACACACACACACACACACACACACACACACATAGACACACACACACACACACACACATACACATAGACACACACACACACACACAGAGTAGAGCATATGTATGTAACACACACACACTCACGCACAGAGTAAAGCATATGTATGTAACACACATACACACACACACACACGCACACACACACACATGGAATGGGTCTCCATACTCCAGTGTTTTGTGTGAATGGAGAAATGTGTATGTATATCAGACACACACACACACACACACACACACACACACCACAAACAGACATACAGACATCTTCAATGAATGGAGAAATGTGTATGTATATCAGCCACAAACACACACACACACACACACAATCTTGTGTGAATATAAAACTGCATATGTAAATTGGACAAACACACACATACACACTCTTCTTGTGTGAATAGAGAGGTGTGTATGTATATATTACACAAACACACACACACACACACACACACACACACACACATCTTATGTTAATGAAGCGGTTCATATCTGTGGGTGGATGTCTGGCTGGGCCAGAGAGGAGGCTTGCGTCTGCCTGTGAAGAGATCTCTAAAGGAAGTGGAATAGGCTTTCTTATCGCACCAGAGACACAATTACTGCAAGAGTATACAGTCTTTGAATGACTTCATTTTTACTCTCATTAAAATGTTACAAAACTTGACAGTAATGCTGAAACAGGAGCCAGTGTCACCCGTGAACAGGTTTCCGAAGGGAAAAGAGTCGGGCAAGTTACAAAACTTAAAGTAGGATAAACAGAAATATACAAACATACCTCACAAAGTTTATTTTCAGTGTATTTACATTCAACATGAATTCTGTGACTGTAACAAATCAAAACAAGTCTTTCAGAACAGGAAAAAAAGCCCAGAAAGCATCTTCAACAGCAGAGCACATCTTAGACTCAGCACACACTCCACACCACTTACAGAATGACAAGGTCTCCCACAGCGGAGGGGAACAGAATGGAAGTTGGAACAGCCACAGACCATCCTCCATCATTTAACATATATCAAATATGTAATGCAACAAGCCAACAAAACAGCAGAAACATATTCAGGTGACTCATCGATGTGTCTAAGAGCATCACTAAACTCTAACATGCCCATCTATGATCGAGCTGCAGTCTCAGTGGCCTGGGTTTAGGGTGGTATGGACAGAAGGTCCTCTTTTCCTTTAGCAGGTGTGATGTGCTTACCAGAGCTCCCTCACTACACAAGCCCAAGATCACTGTGTGTGTTGATTTTAACAGCAGATCACTCTGTATATCTGGTCACAGATAATATGCCATTATGCAGGACTGATATCTAGAAACTCATCTGTGCCAGCTGTTATTGCCCATCTGAGTAACATAACATAATGTCTATATTGGCTGTGTATGGGGTTTCTGGAGATGCCCCTCCGTGAAAATAAAGATAATGAAGATGGACTAACAGACAGTAGATCACTGATTAGTGAATGCTAACGGCAGATCTGAGATCTCACACATAATGATCTCGGAGATATCCTCAGGTATTTATTCTCTCTCTCTCCTCCCCTCTCTCTCACTCCCCCGCCCCCCCTTTCTCTCTCTCTCTCTCTCTCTCTCTCTCTCTCTCTCTCTCTCTCTCTCTCTCTCTCTATATATATATATATATATATATATATATATATATATATATATATGTATAGGTGGTTTAGAAACCTTACTCTTGTAGGGACATGATGAAGAATCAGGCGATCAGTAAATAGATGCATTTATTAAGCAGTGCCAATTAATTAATTAACGCTTTAATTTCAGTGCTAAATGAGAAAAGCAAAACAGTCCAACATGCATGAGAGGACAGAGCTCTCAGAATGCCTGCCTGGTCCTTCAGCCTCCGAGCTAGTGCCTCTCCATCCACTTGTGAGAGAATTCACCTGTGTGTGTGTGTGTGTGTGTGTGTGTGTGGCGAAGCCGTGAGAGATTTCACCTGTGTGTGTGTCGAGTACAAACAGACATGCGAGGGTGAGGGCTGGGCATCCGGTCAGCATTGTGTGTCTGTCTGCCTCTGATGGGGCTGAAAAGCCCTGGCTGCCGTCCACCCTGATGCCCACTCTGTGTGTGTGTGTGTGAGTGTGTGTATGTGTCCACCCTGATGCCCACTCTGTGTGTGTGTGTGTGAGTGTGTGTGTGTGTGTGTGTGTCCACCCCGATGCCCACTCTGTGTGTGTGTGTGTGTGTGTGTGTGTGTCCACCCCGATGCTCACTCTGTGTCCGCCGGACAATGGGATCTGCGTCCACACAGACAACAAGGCAAGACCTGCGGACAACAAGCCAACAACAACAGCCCCTGTCTCTGTGTGTGTGTGTGTGTGTGTTAGACAGCAAGGCAAGACCTGTGGACAACAAGCCAACAACAACCCTGCGGGGAAACTAGAAAGGTAAAGCAGCAGCCGAAGAGAGGGCCTTGTTATCAACACTGGAGCACACACACACACACAACTAGGCCTGGGGCACAGACACACACATACATACACACACACACCTAGGCCCGGAGCACAGACACACACACACACACATACACACACACACCTAGGCCCGGAGCACAGACACACACACACATACACACACACACCTAGGCCCGGGGCACAGACACACACACACATACACACACACGCACACACACACACACACACACACACACACACACACACACACACACACACACCTAGGTCCGGAGCACAGACACACACACACATACACACACACACCTAGGCCTGGGGCACAGACTGGCTTGTTGAGGTGCAACTAACAGGCCTCACCTGGTCCAACTATTCAGGCTACAGATTGGTTCCTCTGTAATGCCTAAAGGGGACTGACCACCACTGACGAGCCCAGGGCAGGGCAGGGCAGCGTAACAGGGGAGAGCAGGTCCGAAGGTAAAACATCTACCAGAGCCTCACATCAGTCTGACAGGGAGGCTACGCAGGGCACGTAACTGAAGTGTTCCGTTAGCGTAGCGTCTGCTGCAACAATTAGCTTCTGCTAAAATCAATGGAACTGGCTACAGCAGACGTGATAGCACTACGTACTGTGCATTTAAAAAAAAAACGATTTCTCCGCGCTTCATTTGCGACCGCGGCGCAGCCCAGACGAAGCCTGTCAGCCCGCCTCGCTGGCGCTAACTCACACTGGCTCAAACTCCATGTAATTCAGCTTTTACAAATGCTGGACAAAGAAATGTCGGTTTGGCATCACATTCTACTTTGGGCAGCTGCACAGAGTTTAAACAGTGGCACCAAAGAACAGAAACGTCCTGATTCTGTAGAGAAACATAATCCTCATCTGCTCAGGAGATTCTAATGGGTTGTGTTCAAGAAGGTGGCTTTCCTTGACATTCCAATAGCATCTTCAAATGAAGCTAACAAGCTGCTGACGGTGTGATTGATGAGCTGAATGTGTTTCCAGTTTGGATTCAGACAGACAGAGAGAGCCTGAGCGCTTGTTCGACCCCGAGAGTGGCTCCAGAGTTTCTCCAGTGAGGAGGGGCTCGGAGTAGATGTGGATCTGCACGCGT